>NC_086450.1:60681482-60981482 GCF_028390025.1 Pseudophryne corroboree | reverse complement strand
ACCTCCACCAAGAGAAATCACGGTGCTGTATAGGTCAGTTAGGGGCCCTAAGTTGGGTACATCGCCTTCACTATCGACAGTGTATGGTATAGTACCAGCCAACGTGGGCGAGAGTGGGTGGAAGCGCTCGGAGAACTTTCACCGTCGCCTTATATTGAGTATTTTGGTATTTGTGGGAATAGCCGAGAAGGCAAGACCCACAAATTATGGGAGCCAGTTGCTCAACTAAGGGACGTATGGTAGCCAGGGTTCAGGCAGAAGAGTTGGGACCGAGAAGGTCAGACTCGGGACCGAGAAGGTCAGAATTGTGGCCGAGAGGGTCAGCAAGGTTTATTATGTGTGGAAAATATGGTCTACACGCTGAAGTTTATTGTGATGAATGGGTACGTATGACTGACAATGATAGGGTATCATTCCCTAGGGTGGGCAGCTTTGAACCAGAGGTACTGCAGAATGTAGGTATTAAGATATGTCTGATAAAATCCAGAAAACAAAGGGTCAGACATACCAATTGTTTAAACCTGTGGCAGCAAGAGGGGTTGGTGAATTTGATCCTAAGGTATTGCAGGTGGTATGTCTAACTAAAGTCATGTAAGACAAGAATGGAAATATAAGAACTGTTTGAACTTGTAGCAACAATAAACAAGTAGGAAGAAAAAAAGAGAAAGCAAGTACACCGCCTTATGTAGATGTGGAAGCAGTTACGGCCAGCATACAAACTATAGAAAATAATAAAAATATGAAAAATATGACTGTAACCTATATATATACTAATGAATGTTGAAGTTTTATTTAGGAGGAGAAGGTGACCTGATTGTTTTCAGCCATCTCTCATGCACTCAGAGGAGTATCCAACCGGTAAAAGAAGAGCAGTAGCCTGCGGGGGAAGTGGCTGAGACCAGTGGAACTGGTAAGTATGGTATCATTATTTATTTATTTATTTATTAACAGTTTCTTATATAGCGCAGCATATTCCGTTGCGCTTTACAATTAGAACAACAGTAATAGAACAAAACTGGGTCAAAAACAGACAGACATAGAGGTAGGAAGGCCCTGCTCGCAATTCGTGTACATATATAGTAAAACCCCAAAATAAAACAAAATAATCAAGAAAGTAACGTCAGAAATAGAGAAAAACCTGTCCGCACATTGGGGGTCATTCTGAGTTGTTCGCTCGTTGCCGATTTTTGCTATATTACGATTAGTCGCTTACTGCACATGCGCAAGGTTCGCAGAGTGCATGCGCTTAGTTATTTTACACAAAAGATAGGTATTTTACTCACGGCATAACGAGGATTTTTCATCGTTCTGGTGATCGTACTGTGATTGACAGGAAGTGGGTGTTTCTGGGCGGAAACTGTCCGTTTTCTGGGCTTGTGCGAAAAAACGCTGGCGTTTCTGGGAAAAACGCGGGGTGTCTGAAGAAACGGGGGAGTGTCTGGGCGAACGCTGGGTGTGTTTGTGACATCAAACCAGGAACGAAATTTACTGAACTGATCACAATGGCTGAGTAAGTCTAGAGCTACTCAGAAACTGCTAAGAAATTTCTATTCGCAATTCTGCTAATCTTTCGTTCGCAATTCTGCTATGCTAAGATACACTCCCAGAGGGTGGCGGCTTAGCGTGTGCAATGCTGCTAAAAGCAGCTAGCGAGCGAACAACTCGAAATGAGGGCCATTAGTATTTGCCAGTAGGAAAGCGGACAGAGACAGGGTAACCCCCAGGTATTTCTTTTAGTTACCATATAAGAAGTATTCATTCCTAGTAATGCCCCTAGTCAAGATGAGCTCGGAAATGTTTATTGGACCATGGGGGTCATTCCGAGTTGTTCGCTCGTTATTTTTTTCTCGCAACGGAGCGATTAGTCGCTAATGCGCATGCGCAATGTCCGCAGTGCGACTGCGCCAAGTAAATTTGCTATGCAGTTAGGAATTTTACTCACGGCATTACAAGGTTTTTTCTTCGTTCTGGTGATCGTAATGTGATTGACAGGAAGTGGGTGTTCCTGGGCGGAAACTGGCCGTTTTATGGGAGTGTGTGAAAAAACGCTACCGTTTCTGGGAAAAACGCGGGAGTGGCTGGAGAAACGGAGGAGTGTCTGGGCGAACGCTAGGTGTGTTTGTGACGTCAAACCAGGAACGAAACTGACTGAACTGATCGCAGATGCCGAGTAAGTCTGGAGCTACTCAGAAACTGCTAAGAAGTGTCTATTCGCAATTCTGCTAATCTTTCGTTCGCAATTTTGATAAGCTAAGATTCACTCCCAGTAGGCGGCGGCTTAGCGTGTGCAAAGCTGCTAAAAGCAGCTTGCGAGCGAACAACTCGGAATGACCCCCCATGTACAGACCCTTAATACGGGATGAGAAGGATTGAATGAATACTTTGCATGACCTAGAAGCTTTTTGTCTTTTGCAGTAATAGAAAACTCTCCGTCTGGATAAGATCACTGGTAAAAACTAATTCGGCAAATGGGAGGGCTAAATAAGGCATTGAGGGTCAGGGTGCAGACTTCTTTGCCAAATTGGAAAGGGGTCTCAGTAGCTAATCTTAAAGAGTGTGCTATTGAACATCACAAGAATAGTGCTAGGCGCAGAGAACAACGGGTGGAAAGGTTGAGGGCGGTAAGTATACTAGCACATACAGGAAAGACCCATCAGTCCAAACCCCAGATCCCTAATGGTCAATAATATGTTACACTTGTAGGAAGGAAGGGCATTTTGCCAGAGATTGTAGGAGTAGTAGAACACATAGTCAATATAGACCCCCTAGACAGAAAACACAAGCCACATTATTAAACACATAGACGGGACCAAGGGACATATGGGCCCTCATTCCGAGTTGTTCGCTCGCTAGCTGCTTTTAGCAGCATTGCACACGCTAAGCTGCTGCCCTCTGGGAGTGTATCTTAGCTTTGCAGAGTTGCGAACGAAAGATTAGCAGAATTGCGAATAGAAAATTCTTAGCAGTTTCTGAGTAGCTCGAGACTTACTCTGCCACTGCGATCAGTTCAGACCTTTTCGTTCCTGATTTGACGTCGCAAACACACCCAGCGTTCGCCCAGACACTCCCCCGTTTCTCCAGACACTCCCGCGTTTTTCCCTGACACGCCTGCGTTTTTTCACACACTCCCATAAAATGGTCAGTTTCCGCCCAGAAACACCCACTTCCTGTCAATCACACTACGATCACCAGAACGATGAAAAATCTTCGTTAAGCCGTGAGTAAAATACCAAACTTTTGTGCTAATTTACTTGGCGCAGGCGCACTGCGAACATTGCGCATGCGCAGTTTGCGACTTATCGCACCGATGCGAAGAAAAAGAACGAGCGAACAACTCGAAATGAGGGCCATAGTAAGGAATCACGAGCCATATAGAAAACACAGATTCGGCTAATGGGAAGAACAAAATAAATGCAACATTACCCTTTGACAAAACTTGCTGGGGTTAAGATGGGGCCTCTAAACTTTTGCTTCTTTTTCCTAGCAGAAATGGCCCCTGATTAACTTAACAGGAGCTTTGTTAGATATGATATACATATAATGTGCTCCCGCTCAGGAAGTACAAAGTATGTTAGACATCCACGAAGACTAATGTTACATTTCATTGTTCTAGATGCATGTCCATCACAGGTAGAGGAAACTATCTCATAGATACCGGGTTCCCTATGAACTCAGGATGGACAAGACAAGGAATTGATGGCTGGGACAGTCCCAATAGCGATACGATAAACACAGATTTTTTTTTAAGGGGAGTAGACCAAGTAGAGAATCATTTCCCCGTAGTGCCCAATACATTTGTCAAATTTTTATAAAATCTTCTTCACCTCTACAAACTCATCTGTCACCAACCTCTAGTCTGTTTCTCTACAGTTTCCTCTTCATCTTTTGCGTTCACACAGGGTGGTACAATACATGGACCCGATTACAGTTCAAACTCCACATGCCTAGGTCCTTCAGAGTTCTGCCCGAACCCAGTATATCCCAACAGCATGATAACACCAGTATTACTGCAGTGTGCCTTGTCATGCACAAAGGGTAGAGGAAGGATGAGAATACTGGTGAAGGGAAATGTTGTATAGGCACTGATATGCCTGTTGGTGAATGGCAAACCTGACATTTTCTTTTTCATTTTCTTCTTCTTTCTCTCCTCTAGAGATGTTTCTTTTTTTCTTTTTTTTTTGAGTTATGCTCATGATACTCTACATTGCAAACACACAACAGTTAAATTAAGATGCAAATTTGTGTTCCCTACAGGAAAAGGAGGTCTGGAAGTCGAAGTGGTATGGTTAGGAGTCCCCAGGACTCTGGAGAGGTGGACACGGTAAGCCAGTGGCCCCCAGAGCATATCTCCCAAGCCTAGCTGAGGCGGTATATGGTCTGACTCACCTAGGGTAAGGAAGGTATGTGCAAGCTGGTAAGAGCCTACTGGAGTGCACCAGGGTTTTCTTCTCATGCAGGTGAGAAAGCAATGACCTGTCTTACTTGCTTGAGGAAGAATATTGGTAAGGCAATACCAACAGAGCCATCCCATATCCCTCCTGCAGATGGATCTTTTCAGGAAATACAAATCGACTTCGTACAGTTAACACCCTTTAGGAATTATTGTTATGCATTGGTGTGCACTGATGTTTTCTCAAACTGGGTAGAGCCATTTCCTGCCGCCACGGATGCTGCTGTGTTTACCGCAAAGAAAAATTGCGCAGAAATTTGTGTGTAGATAATGGTACCCCTAGAAGTAGGAGCAAAGCTTGAAATTGTACTATTGTGATCATAGATACTGACACTAGTATTATGTAGCATCGGAACCACTCCCAGATCTTCACTTAACGAATCACCCTCTTCGAAATTTGTTTTTGTTTTGTTTTTGGTATTTGTGTCTTTTTGGGTTTTTTTGGAAGACAACCTCATGTCATGATTGATCCGCACAATGATCAGAAATACACCAATGAGGTGACAGTACAGTACCTTATTGAGATGAGCCAGCATTTGAGAACTTGACAAAAGAACTTGAAACTGTTGATTGCTGGTATGCCAAATACTAACTGTCTTGATTGTGAACCAAGAGACTGTGTGATTGTTCTTACGCTCAGGTTGCCTAATAGGTGGGAAGGACCATATCAAGTTTTTTTGACAGCACTATCCCAGTGAAAGTAGCCGAGAGAGAGACTTGGGTCCACGATTCCTATTGCAGGAAAGTCGGTAGTCCGGAAGGAACTCGTAAATGGAGTGAGATCGCAAAAGTATCACCAGACACTCTGTTCCGTGAAGACTGAGAGGCGGCACTGTTGAACACTACCTGAGCGTACTAAAGGATTGCAGAAAGACCAGTCATTGTAATTGATTTGTTATGAACAAGAGTTGTTTTGTTCTATTTCTCTTTTCTCTCTTTCCCGCTGACAAACATTTTTTTTTTAGGACATTCTATTTTTGCAAGGTTGCAAGTCGAGTGTGGGACTGGAACTGGTTCTGGAGGAAGGAGTGATTTCCTTATAGGATCCCAGGATTAGCCGATCAGTTTGCTAAAGCCAGAAAAAAAAATCAAAGGTCTAGTAGTTATGGAGTTCGGAGGTAATCAGGAACAATCAGACAATGGCTATTCACACATTGCAGATAAAGAGCTAATTAATATATGTGGAAGAAAGATTTATGAGTGGCTCTCCCCGAACTCCGAAGGGTTATGTTATTTAGGAAGGACACTACTTATAATAACCCTTGTTTAATGATTAAACAGACCTAGCATACGTTCCAGAAATGGAAACAATGTTCAGAAAATGATAGGAATATGTAGATCATGAAAATTTTATATGTCACTTTCATGATTTGTTTGTGTCTTCTTCATCTACCCAGCAGAACCTCAATCGAATCCAAACATCAGTGTACAAAGACGTAGGTACATGTATGTGTGAAATGTTCGTCGCAAATCAGACATTATAGGCCAAAGCACTGTCCCAGCATACTCTATAGGTTGAATGTTGTCCCACACCCAACCAGTGGTCCCCTGACCGCCGAGTGCATATAGAGGATGTCTCGTCCTCCTCCCTGTCTTCCCTGCGAAATGAATACATACTTGTGTCTAGGTCACCGATTATTGTCTGAAATATTTTTTTCTTATGTTACTAATTGATGGCAGTTATTGTTTACTGCCAAGGGGTGGACTGTCGAAGTCAAAAATATTACATAGAAAGAACATACAGACTCCACACATATAAGTCGCTATACTTGCAAATACGCGCAGCGAGCACAGCAATATATGGTAACATACGCATTTACACGGACATGCCACAGAGATGGATTTGACACTTATTTCATACAGCACATAATTATAATAATATCAAGCGCCAGACATCATAATGATTTAAAATGATATAATGGAGTAATGTCATGTATGTGTATTATTTGAACGAAGCAAGATAGACCCGTCATATTTGGTATTAAAGCAAGCAGATTAATGTGTAGATTCATTTGATACTTGTTATTAAGTTGTAGGACATTGCAACAAATAGTTATGATTAAATGTATGAAAGCTAAAATCACTCTTATTCGAACAATAGACATTTACAGAAACAGGTGGTGTACAGGAAGCTCAGGCCAGCCCCTTTTTATGTCTTCAAGGCTGAACCTGTTTAGCATACGAGCAGACCAGTGACTCATCATGAATGAGAAAGTTCCCTCCCCCAAACTAGATAACACATTACAAAGACACACAGGGGGGAGTTGCTGTTTTGTCCCAGACGATGAGGGAGGTGCTGCCAGCCCAGTTCCTGTATTTATTTACAGAGAGAGAAAGAGTGATATGGAGGGACGAATTTATATGAGAATGATATGGTAATTGTATCGCTGGCCTGTAACTGTATGTATTAACTGCTTACTGTATAAATTGTAACCATGTAACTATATGTATACTGTACATTGTGATATATTGAATACATATCCTTTTAATAACAAATATATACATCAATGAGCTTTGGAACTCAGATAATGGGGTATATTTACTAAGGTCCCGATTTTGACCGAGATGCCGTTTTTTCTTCAAAGTGTCATCTCGGTAATTTACTAAGCAAAAATCACGGCAGTGATGAGGGCATTCGTAATATTTTGGAAGTCCTAGGAAAAAATCACGAATCAATACACCATCGGTCAAATACGCCTGCAATTTGGTAGAAATCGGGAATTTACTAAAAAGTGCAAAACACAAACACTGCCGACAATAGCCAAACACTGCCGTGATGAAATACAAATCGTGAAAAAGTGCTAAAAAAACCAGACCTGCTTTTTTATCCCGTGTTTGTATAGGCATGCACGGATCCATGAGATCCGTGCATGTTTTTCAGTGGGAAGGGGTGGGAAATGTTTTAATTTTTCAAAAAAAAAAATGCGTGGGGTCCCCCCTCCTAAACCAAACCAGCCTCGGGCTCTTTGAGCCGGCCCTGGTTGCAAAAATATGGGGAAAAAATTGACAGGGGTTCCCCCATATTTAAACAACCAGCACCGGGCTCTGCGCCTGGTCCTGGTTCCAAAAATACGGGGGACAAAAAGCGTAGGGGTCCCCCGTATTTTTGAAACCAGCACCGGGCTCCACTAGCTGGACAGATAATGCCACAGCCGGGGGTTACTTTTATACAGTGCCTTGCGGCCGTGGCATCAAATATCCAACTAGTCACCCCTGGCCGGGGTACCCTGGGGAGTGGGGACCCCTTCAATCAAGGGGTCCCCCCCAGCCACCCAAGGGCCAGGGGTGAAGCCCGAGGCTGTCCCCCCCATACAATGGGCTGCGGATGGGGGGCTGATAGCCTTTGTTGTAAGTTATGAATATTGTTTTTAGTAGCAGTACTACAAGTCCCAGCAAGCCTCCCCGCAAGCTGGTACTTGGAGAACCACAAGTACCAGCATGCGGCGGAAAACCGGGCCCGCTGGTACCTGTAGTACTACTACTAAAAAAATACCCCAATAAAGACATAACACACACACCTTGAAAGTATAACTTTAATGCATACATACACACCACCATATACACATACTTACCTTATGTTCACACGAGGGTCGGTCCTCTTCTCCATGTAGAATCCATGGTGTACCTGTTGAAAAAATTCTACTCACCAAATCCAGTGTAGAGGGCTCCTCGGGTAATCCATTTGTAATCCACGTACTTGTAAAAATAAAAAAACGGACACCCGACCACGAACTGAAAGGGGCCCCATGTTTTCACATGGGACCCCTTTCCCTGAATGCCAGAAACCCCCTCTGACTTATGTCTAAGAGGGTTTCCTCAGCCAATCAGGGAGCGCCACGTTGTGGCACCCTCCTGATCGGCTGTGTGCTCCTGTACTGTCTGACAGGCGGCACACGGCAGTGTTACAATGTAGCGCCTATGCGCTCCATTGTAACCAATGGTGGGAACTTTGTGGTCAGCGGTGAGGTTACTTTCGGTCACCCGCTGACCACAAAGTTCCCACCATTGGTTACAATGGAGCGCATAGGCGCTACATTGTAACACTGCCGTGTGCCGCCTGTCAGACAGTACAGGAGCACACAGCCGATCAGGAGGGTGCCACAACGTGGCGCTCCCTGATTGGCTGAGGAAACCCTCTTAGACATAAGTCAGAGGGGGTTTCTGGCATTCGGGGAAAGGGGTCCCATGTGAAAACATGGGGCCCCTTTCAGTTCGTGGTCGGGTGTCCGTTTTTTTATTTTTACAAGTACGTGGATTACAAATGGATTACCCGAGGAGCCCTCTACACTGGATTTGGTGAGTAGAATTTTTTCAACAGGTACACCATGGATTCTACATGGAGAAGAGGACCGACCCTCGTGTGAACATAAGGTAAGTATGTGTATATGGTGGTGTGTATGTATGCATTAAAGTTATACTTTCAAGGTGTGTGTGTTATGTCTTTATTGGGGTATTTTTTTAGTAGTAGTACTACAGGTACCAGCGGGCCCGGTTTTCCGCCGCATGCTGGTACTTGTGGTTCTCCAAGTACCAGCTTGCGGGGGAGGCTTGCTGGGACTTGTAGTACTGCTACTAAAAACAATATTCATAACTTACAACAAAGGCTATCAGCCCCCCATCCGCAGCCCATTGGATGGGGGGGACAGCCTCGGGCTTCACCCCTGGCCCTTGGGTGGCTGGGGGGGGACCCCTTGATTGAAGGGGTCCCCACTCCCCCAGGGTACCCCGGCCAGGGCTGACTAGTTCGATATTTGATGCCACGGCCGCAAGGCACTGTATAAAAGTGACCCCCGGCTGTGGCATTATCTGTCCAGCTAGTGGAGCCCGGTGCTGGTTTCAAAAATACGGGGGACCCCTACGTTTTTTGTCCCCCGTATTTTTGGAACCAGGACCAGGCGCAGAGCCCGGTGCTGGTTGTTTAAATATGGGGGAACCCCTGTCAATTTTTTTCCAATATTTTTGCAACCAGGGCCGGCTCAAAGAGCCCGAGGCTGGTTTGGTTTAGGAGGGGGGACCCCACGCAATTTTTTTTTAAAGTTTAAACTTTTTTTTTTACAAGGTGCACAATGAAGCCCAGCACGGATCTCTCAGATCCGGCCGAGATTTATTGTATTAAAGTCGGCAGTGTTTTACAAGTCACTCACGTAAAACACTGCCTAAAAAAACGAATGACATCGACATCGGAAAAACCGAAAATGCAGAATACGGCAGCTTAGTAAATTAGTCGTAATCAATTCAAAAAGTTGCATATTTACACTTTCGATGTCATTCGTGATTGAACTTTGACCTCAAACGGAAAATTACGAACGTTAGTAAATTTACCCCAATGTGTGGGTGTATTGTTTTCTCTTATGGGATGCAGTGTTTTGCAATGTATAGCGCACATTCATGGCACATGGTGTAAGATGTGCAGGCGTTTACAATATATATTAGAGCGGGCATTTTAAATATTTGTTAGAAAGCAATTTGGTATTCACAGCTCATTTATAAATGAGTGATACATTTCACTGTGAGTGATAAATTGCACCAGCCAATCAGCTCCTAACTGCCATGTTACAGAATGTGTTTGAAAAATGACAGATAGGAGCTGATTGGCAGGTGCAATTTATTACTCACAGTGAAATTTATCACTCACTGATAAATAAGCCCATATGTTTTTATGTGCATAGACAGGCTGCATGTGCATACATGTACAATTTTATTTTATAATTTGTAATTACTATATATACACATACTGAGCTGTTTCTGTGTACAGAGAGGCTACATGTGTACAATTCCTACCAAATACACTTAACCATTAAGTAGTATTTGTGGAGCATAGTGACTCTGGTTATATAAATATTACCTATTTTACTGATGTGCACCATTTCTCATTAATACCAACATTACTAACCTATACCGAGCCCACAACCCCCTTCCCCCCTAACCCCTTGTATTGTTATTGGTATTGAATTATGGGTATTGGGTTTGTTGCAGTTCCTAACAGAGACCCCCTAGTTGTGAAGCACAAAGTCTCACCCAATGGGGGTAATTCCAAGTTGATTGCAGCAGGAATTTAGTTAGCAAATGGACAAAACCATGTGCACTGCAGGGGAGGCAGATTTAACATGTGCAGAGAGAGTTAGATTTGGGTGGGGTGTGTTCAATCTGCAATCTAATTTGCAGTGTAAAAATAAAGCAGCCAGTATTTACCCTGCACAAAAATAGAATAACCCACCCAAATCTAACTCTCTCTGCACATGTTAAATCTGCCTCCCCTGCAGTGCACATGGTTTTGCTCAATTGCTAACTAAATTCCTGCTGCGATCAACTTGGAATTACCCCCAATGTTTTCATAATGTTGAAGGGGCATACAACTGTGTGGTGATAATGTGTAAGTGGCATTACTACTGTGTGGCGTAATGTGTATAAGGGACACTACTGTGCAGTGTAATGTGAAAAAGGTGCGCTGCTGTGTGGCGTACTGTGAACTGGGGGTACTATAGTGTGACCACGCCCCTTCCACACAGGACCACACCCCTTTTTTTGAGAACCGTCTGTGGCGCACACTATTTCTGTTTACAATATTGTGGAAGGTGCACCAATGCTCTTTCTGGCACAGGGCACCAAAATGACTAGTTATGGCTTTGCTAGGGTACTAATATCCATCATAAAGTAAACTAGGGCAGTAGTATGGGACACAAAATTGATTAGGGCACTAATGTGGGGTATAAAATGACCAGCCTCTACAGAGAGAAATTCGATTAGAAGCGTTGGGGCGAGGGTCCCTTTAAAGTGTTGCAATGGGGCCCACAGAGTTCTGGCTACGCCCAGTGTCGGTTAACAATGGGGTGGATGGAAGTACAGCTCCAGGCTTCTACTTAAAAAAAGGCCCATCACTGTGACTGCATGATGATAACCGCCCACCAGCTAGCCATATGGTTGGCTGTAAATCAAGAATATTAAAATTATGTTTCTATTTCCCACACAATATGGTAAAATATTTGGTCTGATAGTGCAGATTTGTACATTCCCACATAGTGCTGACCACACCCACAAGGCATTGGCCACACCCACAGCAGTGGCAACACTTCTCCTTTGCAAAATAGGCCCATTAGCATGGCCAGGCCCATTTAGACCATAATCTGGGCCTGGCTATTCCCCTGGCTAATTCCTCTGGCTATGGAGGTTGCGCAATAATGATTGTGCAGTAATGATTAGAGTGGAAAACATGATCCTGTACTGAGTATACTACTTATTCTGTATCAGCAGCTGTACATATATACCATGTATTATCTATATTTACTTATATGTATTTATTTTCACAGACATCATCCTAAAATAAAATGTGTGAACAAAAAACAAGAGTTATTCAGGCAAAGCAGTGATCCCAACTGTGTGGAAACCTTTTATAATACAATCTTCCCTGATGAGTCCTCAGTTGCACTGGATACGTTTCCAGATGTGTATTCAAAGGGAAGGAAACGCTTCTCAATAAAGCAAAGATCAAAATACAGTATCCCCTAACAGTTCATGTATTGGATTCAGTATCTCTGCAAAGTCCAAGGAGGTGCGACGGTGCCATACTGTACATCACAAGACATTGGCCATCTGGGGTCTCCAACTATTCCAGGCAGTGATCCCAAACAGTATTTGCTTCTGGAACAAAAGAACATACACTGGCAATAGAGAATCTGCTGGTGTAAATGCTATTGAAGAAGAAGAAGAAGAAGAGTAAATATATAACAATTCCTAAAGAAATAAGTATAACCTCAAAATAATGAACATTGGACATTATTCCAAATTGCATGTAACATAGCGGCCCCTGATTTGGACAGATCTCGGTATATACTCACCTGTGAATAGTCCACACCTCTATCTATGTTTCCCTACGTGCGAATGTCCCAATGCCACCCCTGTGACTGCCCACTCAGCCTAGGGGTCTGTCACATGTAGCGCCGATATTTGTACACAGAGGCACAGGGATGCACAGTGTGTGATATGTAGTGAGTGTTCCCACGGGCTGTGATTCAGAGGTATATATCCAGACACATGCTTGTACACCAGAGGAGAGCGGATACTAGCAGTAGCCGACGTCACTACGGCAAAAGACGCTACAGCAGTCGTTGCATCATGTCAGGGCCGAAACTAGGGGGGGGCTAGGGGGGCAGGTGACCTGGGCGCCGGATTGGAGGGGGCGCCGAGACCCCCAAACACCGCCGCGGCACTTTTAAACCCCCTTCTCCCGAGTGCCCAGCTCGGGGGGCGGGGTTTCGCGGAATGACGCGATTGCGTCGTGACGTCACGGCGCAAACGCGTCATTCAACGAAACCCCGCCGGAGGAGGGAGAACTGAAGGAGGAGCCCGGAGCCGCGCAGACGAGGAGGGAGAGGCGGCTGAAGAGCGTTGAGAACCGCTTCAAATGTAAGTCAGCCCCTCTCCCTTCCTCTCTCTCTCTCTCTCTCCCTCCCTCTCCCCACCACCTGCCGTAATGTTTAAAATGGGGACCTGTGCCTGCGTACTGTGTAAAATGGGGACCTGTGCCTGCGTACTGTGTAAAATGGGGACCTGTGCCAGCGTACTGTGTAAAATGGGGACCTGTGCCAGCGTACTGTGTAAAATGGGGACCTGTGCCAGCGTACTGTGTAAAATGGGGACCTGTGCCAGCGTACTGTGTAAAATGGGGACCTGTGCCAGCGTACTGTGTAAAATGGGGACCTGTGCCAGCGTACTGTGTAAAATGGGGACCTGTGCCAGCGTACTGTGTAAAATGGGGACCTGTGCCAGCGTACTGTGTAAAATGGGGACCTGTGCCTGCGTACTGTGTAAAATGGGGACCTGTGCCAGCGTAATGTGTAAAATGGGGACCTGTGCCAGCGTACTGTGTAAAATGGGGACCTGTGCCAGCGTACTGTGTAAAATGGGGACACTTGCCAGCGTACTGTGTAAAATGGGGACACTTGCCAGCGTACTGTGTAAAATGGGGACCTGTGCCAGCGTACTGTGTAAAATGGGGACCTGTGCCAGCGTACTGTGTAAAATGGGGACCTGTGCCAGCGTACTGTGTAAAATGGGGACCTGTGCCTGCGTACTGTGTAAAATGGGGACCTGTGCCTGCGTACTGTGTAAAATGGGGACCTGTGCCAGCGTACTGTGTAAAATGGGGACCTGTGCCAGCGTACTGTGTAAAATGGGGACCTGTGCCTGCGTACTGTGTAAAATGGGGACCTGTGCCAGCGTAATGTGTAAAATGGGGACCTGTGCCAGCGTACTGTGTAAAATGGGGACCTGTGCCTGCGTACTGTGTAAAATGGGGACCTGTGCCAGCGTAATGTGTAAAATGGGGACCTGTGCCAGCGTACTGTGTAAAATGGGGACCTGTGCCAGCGTACTGTGTAAAATGGGGACCTGTGCCAGCGTACTGTGTAAAATGGGGACACTTGCCAGCGTACTGTGTAAAATGGGGACCTGTGCCTGCGTACTGTGTAAAATGGAGACCTGTGCCAGCGTACTGTGTAAAATGGGGACACTTGCCAGCGTACTGTGTAAAATGGGGACACTTGCCAGCTTACTGTGTAAAATGGGGACACGTGCCTGCCGCAATGTGTAAAATGGGGACACTTTTTCCTGCCGCAATGTGTAAAATGGGGACACTTTTTCCTGGATATGAAATTTATGTTAGAAAAGGCAGTTTTTCAGGTTAAAAAGTTTTGAAAGAGAGATATATATATATATATATATATATATATATATATATATATATATATTTTTTTTTTTATTCATTTATTTATTTATTTATTTATTTTTTATTTTATTATTTTTATTTATTTATTGTAAAATAATTTTATTTATTTTTTGCGGGGGGGGGGTGGGGGGGGTGTCAAATGACTACCTTGCCCCGGGTGACAGAAATCCTAGTTTCGGCCCTGATCATGTGACTCTGAATCAGCCACTATGTGAGGAACGGCTGAGAGGTAGCTGACTCAGTATCGCATGGAATTGCTCTTCGATGCTTATACAGGCCGCAATGTGTGCTCAGTTTGCTAAGAAACATGAGATATATCCACATTCATGACTGAATCAGGCCCAATGTAAGTATAGGGGAAAGTGCTCTCCTCCCCATTCTCCTCTCTCTGTGATGGTGCAGTACACTAAGGGGCCAATTTATCACCATCCGCATCTGATGAGGAGGATGACAGGTGATAATATTGGCCAAACTCGCAATGCGATAATTGAGTACATCGCATGGATGTTCAGTATCAATTGTCTCATGCAGGGACAGAGCTTGCGAGCCTCTCCCCAGCATCATTGGGGTATTTTCCGTAAAAAATACACTGGTGTCCTGCGGCGCATGCACTGCTGTCTGTCACTACCGCTGCCACCAGGATCCCTCCCCCGTCGTGACTACCCCCGCACCGCAAAAGAGACCCCTCCCCCACCCAAGCATTTATACTTACCAGTCCCAGGAGCCAGTGTCCGCTGCTGCAGGAGGCTGCCGGGCGCTGGATCCTGCTGCTGTGTGTGACCCCCAGTGCTGTAAAGTGAGCTGCCCCTTTGCAGCATCACTTTACTGCACAGGGGTCACAGTGCAGCACATGGAGGACCCGGCCCCCGGCAGCGCTCACCGGAGCATCGCTCCCCAGCTACTGGGACCGGTAAGTATGTTTTTGTGGGTTTTTTTTACTTTTTGTGTTTTTATTTTTAAAGGTGATCAGCTTGTGTGTCCATCGGACACACATAGCTGATCACACTGGCCGGGTCTCGTACGGGATCCGGTCTCTATGTCGAGAGTAACTAGGTCGACAGTGTCTAGGTCGACCACTATTAGTCGACAGTAACTAGGTCAACAGGGTTTCTAGGTTGACAGGGTCTTTAGGTTGACATGGTCTAGGTCGACAGGTCAAAAGGTCGACATGAGTTTTTCACGATTTTTTTCTTTTTTTGAATTTTTCATACTTGACGATCCACGTGGACTACGATTGGAATGGTAAGCGAGCCATGCGAGGGGACATGGTGCACTAATTGGGGTTCCCGGTCACTCTACGAAGAAAACGACACTAAAAAAACATAAAAAACTCATGTCAACCTTTTGACCTGTCGACTTAGACCATGTCGACCTAAAGACCTTCTCAACCTAGAGACCCTGTCGACCTAGTTACTGTCGACCAATAGTGGTGGACCTAGACATTGTCTACCTAGTTACTATCTACCTTCCATACTACACCCGTCCCGCATAGCTTCCTGTGAGAAAGCTGTGCAAAAGGCTGCTTATTGCAGTGCTGCCCTGTGATCTCGCCAGTTGGAGCTGGCGTTATTATCACAGTGCACACTGCAGTGTTTTTTAACTATTTTTTTTTTTTTGTAAATTCGGCCATATCGCATTTCCCAATAATGTTAATAAATGTGCCCCTTAGGCTTTGGGATATTTTGTACAGCAGATAGAGAGCCCCACCCGGACTACACAACAGTATACTGGCCCTTTCAGGGTTTTGTGCACACTGGGACTTACAGTTTCACAGCAGACTGGAATCCCCACATGGGCCCCAGCAATATTCGGGTGGTATTCATGTGACCGCCAGTCAGCTGACCGACAGTCACATGACCTCCTCCAAGAGCCCGAGGCCTCACAATCCCGATGGTCGGCATGCCGACCAACAGGGACTATTTCCACTCGTGGGTGTCCACGACACCTATAGAGTGGGAATAGAACCCGTGGCGACCGCAGGTCGCCACCGAACCCGCAGCGTGGCGAGCGCAGCGAGCCCGCAAGGGGCTTCCTGCACTCACCCCTCCCCGCCGGGATCCCGGCGTCGGTATGCTGCCGGGATCCCGGCGTCGGTAAGCTGACCGGCGGTCAGGAGACCGCCGGTCACCAGTACTACACCCCAATATTCAGCTCCTATCATAAACCACTGACAGACACGTTAGAATATTTCTGCTGAAAATGTAGGGTAGTGTACATATCAGCGGCATGTATTGACACAATTAACAGTCCAGTGGTGTAACCAGCAGTGTGGTTTATTAAGAGTGCCACTTACTGTAGTTACACTGGTTAAGAGCATGAAGCGGAGCCAGACTATAGCAGCTCACCAGCCGGTGCGGGTAGTGGTGAAGGAAACCGGAACAGCAGTATATGGCAAGGTATTGCACAACCTTTCTGAAGCTAAGGGGGAAACGTCCATCTCCCACTATATCATTGTACACAGTAACAAGATGGTGCCTCGCATGGGCAGTACTATCTCCGGTGGCCATTTTGATTAGAGAATGAAGCATACCTGGAGGGCAGACTTGCTAAACCTCCCGGAACGGCCGGGATGCTCCTGAAAATCAGGTGACCCTCCCGGCTCTTTGTAAAGGCAGGCATGTAGGCCAGATATGCCCCCCATCCCTGCACCCCTCTTCAGCTTTTAGTGAAAGTGGGCGGTACGGGAGGGCAATGACGTGATTCATGCTGAATCACGACGGCCCCCTGCTCCACAGTGCCTGTTTCCTCGGCATTGTAGAGCGGGAGACGGAGCCATGATGACGCATTCTCAAGCCACGCTTTAAGATTTCACAGCTTTAAAAAATAGTCCCCAAACAGCACATGATGCAAAGAAAAAAAGAGGTGCACCAAGGTCGCTGGATGGCTAAGCTAAGCGACCCAAGTGGCCGACACAAACACCTGGCCCATCTAGGAGTGGCACTGCAGTGTCAGACAGGATGGCCGATTTAAAAAATAGTCCCTAAACAGCACATGATGCAAAGAAAAAAAGAGGTGCACCAAGGTCGCTGGATGGCTAAGCTAAGCGACCCAAGTGGCCGACACAAACACTTGACCCATCTAGGAGTGGCACTGCAGTGTCAGACAGGATGGCCGATTTAAAAAATAGTCCCCAAACAGCACATGATGCAAAGAAAAAAAGAGGTGCACCAAGGTCGCTGGATGGCTAAGCTAACCGAATCCAAAACCAAAACACAAAACCCGAAAAATGTCCGGTGCACATCACTAATTATTAGTATATTAGAGGGGCCTTTATCTGCAGAGTGTGAGCCTGAGGCAAGCATTGAGCAGAGTATACTGATTTGCTGAATATACCGTAGACCTGAGGTAACTTGACATAAAAGGCAGAGAAAGCGGATCTCCAGTCAGTGCAGATGGTGCCACCAAAGCTTAAGCAGTTGTCTCAGTTAAATACTTCGGGACAGACTACTGTATTTGTGTGCTAATCACTAGCAAGTCACAAATCACCAGAGTATACAGATAGTGAAGCACATGAAGCACAGACTTTTCCAGTCTGCAATTGATCAAAGGAAACAAACATAGACTTAAAGTGTATTATTTCTATTTATATTATTATTTATTTGCACTTAACATTCCGCCTTTTATAAAATTGCGAGCAACACTGTGCTGTTATTTCTCTGTGTACATATGTTATGTTATTGGTTAAGGGAGGGAGCAAGGTTCACCAACACTATAGGCCATAGGATTATCCCCAAAATAAGCCCCAGTAAACCCCTTTTCTTGTAAATAAAAAAGATCGCTAGGGTGGAAGCACAGCCAAGTAGAGAGTCATGAAGACAAAATCTTATAGTTAGTATGGTGTGACTCTATCACTTATTGATTTACTGTTGGGGCTGGATGGCTTTTTAAATATTGATCTACTCAAAGCAGCAACAGAGGTTGACACCAGCAGCAACAGGTAGCCAGAGCTGCAATCACAGTCAGCAGAGAGTAGCATGGTCTGCTAGCTGTCTTGCTTTTGGCAGGTCAGCTTAGAGTTTGTTCTGACTACAGGAACATTCAGGAGTTATGTTCTGTTTCAGGCTGCTGTACCCATCGGTGCCAGCCAGCAGCTCTCACCCTCTTGAATAGGGGGGAAATTAAGTGTCGCTCCTCACGCCATGCAGTACATCCATGGGCAGTGGGGCTTGGGCTCAGTTGGTCTGAAGCTTAGCCAACTAAATGTCACTGGTGACTGGTGCCCGTTCCCCGCCCTGTAAATATGTGAGAATAAGTGAATAGCTTGGCAGTGGACATGCTACATAGCCTCTGCAGCCAATATTACTAGCCCCAGACGGTTATGCTATATTTATATACGATAATACTGGGCGTCCTACACAAAAAAGTATGACATTTTAATACTAATATAAGGGATCTGGTCACCATGCCGGCAATTGGGATGTCGGCAGTCAGAATCCCGACACTGGTCAGAAGATCAGCGCCAGAACGCCGACATATATAAAATGCCGATGCCGAAACGCCAACATAGATCAAAATGCTGGCGCCGGAATCCCGACTGCCATCCTGATCGTATGTATGCAGGGCCAGGTTAGGGTCAGGCTGAGTGGGGAGGTTAAGTTTAAGCTGCGGAGGGATGGTTAGGGTTAGGCAGGGGGGGGGGCGGAGTTTAGGGTTAGGCTGCTGGGAGGGGAGGTTACGGTTAGGCACCACTGGGGAGGGTTAGGCTGCGGGGGAAGGAAGGTTAGGTTTAGGCTGCAGAGGGGGAGGGTTAGGCACCACCAGGGAGGGTAAGGGTTAGGCTGTGGTGGGGGTGGGGGGTTTAGGGTCAGGTTGCAAGGGGGGCGGCAGTAAGGGGTAAGTGTTATCAGGGCCGTTTCTAGACAATTTGGCTCCCAGTGCGAGATTTAAAAATGCGCCCCCCCATTGCTATAAAAAAAAATTGTGTGCCCCCCACATATAGCTATAAAAAGAAAAAGCATGCGCGCGCGCTCCCGACAAGGGTGTGTGGCCTGATTAAAACGGGCGTGGTCTCATTAAAGTGGGCGTGGCCTCGTCTGATATCTTCACGCCCACTACAGGGGGAAAAAAAATAAAATAAAAAAAGTCCCCATTTTACACATTACAGCAGACAAGTGTCCCCATTTTACACAGCGCGGCAGGCAGGTGTCCCCATTTTACACAGCGCGGCAGGCAGGTGTCCCCATTTTACAAAGTGCGGCAGGCAGGTATCCAAATTTTACACAGTGCGGCAGGCAGATATCCCCATTTTACACAGTACGCAGGCAGGTGCCCCCATTTTACAAAGTGCGGCAGGCAGGTATCCCCATTTCAGTATGGCAGGCACGTGCCCCCATTTTACACAGCACGGCAGGCAGGTGTCCCCATTTTACAAAGTGCGGCAGGCAGATATCCCCATTTTACATAGTGCGGCAGGCAGGTATCCCCATTTTACACAGTACGGCAGGCACGTGCCCCCATTTTACACAGCACGGCAGGCAGGTGTCCCCATTTTACAAAGTGTGGCAGGCAGGTATCCCCATTTTACACAGTGCGGCAGGCAGGTATCCCCATTTTACACAGTATGTTAGGCAGATATTCCCATTTTACACAGTACGCAGGCAGGTGCCCCCATTTTACAAAGTGCAGCAGGCAGTTTTCCCCATTTTACACGGTGCGGCAGGCAGGTATCCCCATTTTACACAGTACGCAGGCAGGTGCCCCCATTTTACACAGTACGCAGGCAGGTGCCCCCATTTTACACAGTGCGGCAGGCAGGTATCCCCATTTTACACAGTACGCAGGCAGGTGCCCCCATTTTACACAGTTCGCAGGCAGTTGCCCCCATTTTACACAGTGCGGCAGGCAGGTATCCCCATTTTACACAGTGCGGCAGGCAGGTATCCCCATTCTACACAGTGCGGCAGGCAGGTATCCCCATTTTACACAGTGCGGAAGGCAGGTGTCAAGTGGGGGGGGGAGGAAGGGGGAGAGAGAGATAGAGATAATACTTACATCTTCCCGCTCTTTGGGTCCCTCGCGTCGGCCGCCTCCTCCTTCCAGGCTTATCTCCTCCCTCTTCCCGAGCGCTCCTGCTCGGGGGGCGGGGCTTTGCGGAATGATGCGTTTGCGTCGTGACGTCACAACGCAAACGCGTCATTCCGCGAAACTCCGCCCCCTGAGCAGGAGCGCTCGGGAAGAGGGAGGAGAGGAGATAAGGACACACAAAGTGCCGTGGCGGGCGCCCCGTGCGGTTGCACGGCTCGCCCGCTGCTAGAAACGGCACTGGTTATTATACTTACCGAACAGGTGTCGGAATGCTGCTGTTGGTATTCTGACCAAACGCCGGGATCCCGATGCAAACCGGTAATATAACTGAATAAGCAGCACAGTGATAGCATTTTGGCACAATGGCAAGTGGCTAAAAAAAATGGCCAATGTAATTAATTACACGTTGTTCTAATCTGTGTAAACTGTGCAGAATGGCCAGTCATCCAAGCACGAGATGTCCTGACTTTGGTACTGTGCAAAGAGAAACGCACAGACTAATTGTCTACAATCAAAGGTAACGTTAAGTTCATGGCAAGTCTTGATCACAGGGTTTTGCTGTTTTAAATTGGGACCAGGTTCCCGGCAGCACTTAAGCAAACAGAACAGAAACTGGAGATAGTAGGATATACTGTACATTTGAAAAGAATAACTTTATTATTTTCTGTCGTTATGTTAACGCTAACGTTTGTTGGAATTATTTTGTATTACACTCACAAGTGGGGCATAATAACATTTCCATATACTGTTGGGTCACGCCTAGCACTCTAATCTTAGCTATAAATGTGCCTGTCACAAAGTAATGTCACTGTGCAGGGATACACTTTATTTTTCTTTTAGTCTCCATTTATGGTGTTGTTTCAGATCTACCACACATCACACAGACCCACAACTATTCAATTGTACAAATACATTTTAAAACAAGAGTTTGAGATTAATAAGAAAAATGCATTGCTGGGTATACACTATACAGCAATAGAGGCTATATTCACAGAACTGTCATACAGTACGCTCCACCTGGCAATTAGCCCCACCCGTTTACACATAAGTCACCCCTTATGCAACAATGGCCATAAATAAATAAAAACCCAAATGACATATTATGCTGGGAAATAAAGTAACTATGACTGCTATACTGGCAGAAGGTTACATAAGATGTGACTGCGGAATGCAGTTAATTTGACGGCAGTCGGGATCCCCTCGGGCAGGATACCGATGCCGGAATCCTGACAGCTGACAATACCGACAGCCGTAATTCTGGCGCACAGGGGCTATTACCACTCGTGGGTGTCCACGACATCCATAGACTGGGAATAGAATCTGTGGCGAGCGCAGCGTGCCATCCAAGCCTGCAAGGGGACTCTTTGTGCTCACCCTGCTGCCGGCATACTGGCGGTATACTGACGGCCGTCATCCCGAGAGATAAAGTGGATGGAGAAAAAGTGCCAGCTAATCAGCTCCTAGCAACCATGTTCCAGGCTGAAAAGGGTTACGGTCGTTAGGTCGACACAACTTACGTCAACACTCATTAGGTCGACCACTGAAGGTCAACAATGCCATTGGGTCGACATGCATTAGGTCGACATGGCCGTTAGGTCGATGTGTACTAGGTCGACAGGTCAAACGGTCGACATGAGTTTTTCAATTTATTTTTTTTCATATTTAACGATCCACGTGGACTACGATTGGAACGGTAATCTGTGCCGAGCAAAGCGGTAGTGGAGCGAGGGACCTTGCCCGAAGCATGGCGAGCGAAGCAAGCCAATGCGAGGGGACACGGTGAGCTAATTTGGGTTCCCCTTCACTTTACGGAGAAAACAACACCAAGAACAGTCAAAGACCTCACGTCGACCTTTTGACCTGTCGACCTAGTACATGTCGACCTAACGCCCACGTCAAACTAATGCATGTTGACCTAATGGCAATGTCGACCTTCAGTGGTCAACATAATGAGTGTCGACCTAAGTTGGGTCGACCCAACGACCCATACCCGTTTGAAAAAAGCAGTTAGGAGCTGGTTGGTTGGTTGGTTGCTGTAGGTCCGTCTACTTTAACTACAGTATCTCTAAGGCTTAGTAAATAGACCTTTAGGGGCCAAATCAATTGTTTTGTGGGCACCCCAACGTATAGGGTGCCCACTGGGGCCGTCCTCTTTCTTGCAATAGTCCAAGTGTCAGTGTATAAAACTTCCAGCAACTACAAGGACACACTCCCTGACAGCTGAATCTGCATCAAGTTCTATTGGAGTAGCAGTCACGTCTACCCACCCTCACGGTACATGTCTACGTCTGTCTGTCTGTCTCTTCCCTCCCCGTTTACCTCTCCCGATGTGAGGAGTTGTGTCTGTGAGACAGACCAGTGTGTTCACGCTTGTGTTCACTTCTTTTGGTGCGTATGCACACTACGGAAGTGTGTGTCACTGTCTAATAAAAGATTAGTCTGATATATGGTCTCTGTATTGCTGTAACTGAGGCAATATTGGGGCTTGTGTACTGATCTTGTGTGTCAGGCTTTTTTGTTTTGTTTGCACCTGATTTCAGGATTTTGCAAATCTAAACAGAATCTTCCACAGGTTCCTGTACCTCTAATAATTTTACACATAAATTCCTCACAATCTCCTTCTCTTTACTTATGACATTGAGGGTAATTCAGACCTGATCGCACGCTAGCGTTTTTTGCAGTGCTGCGATCAGGTCAGAACTGCGCATGTGTATGCACCGCAATGCGCAGGGGCGTCGCACAGGTACAAAGCGGATTGTGGCTGTGCAATGGGTTTTATGAAGAATCCATTCGCACAGCCGATCGCAAGGAGATTGACAGGAAGAAGGCGTATGTGGGTGTCAACTGACCGTTTCCTGGGAGTGGTTGGAAAAACGCAGGCGTGTCCAAGCCTTTGCAGGGCGGGTGTCTGATGTAAATTCCGGGCCCGGACAGGCTGAAGTGATCGCAGCGGCTGAGTAAGTCCTGGGCAACTCAGAAACTGCACAGAGTTTAGTTGTACCGCACGGCTACACATGCGATCTCACACTTGCACAGCTAAAATACACTCCCCTATAGACTATCTGATCGCAGCGTTGCAAAAAACTGCTAGCGAGAGATCAGGTCTGAATGACACCCATTTACCATTACTACTTTCTTACCATTAAAAAATAATGACTGTGATGGTGTCCTGCAAACAGATGATCAAGAAGAATGTCAGCATCCCTGGTACACACGATTTGCAAACAAATACTTTATGCACAATTGCATTGAAATAATATTAATTGATGGCAGCAGGTGCGCTTCAGCCTCCAGTGGTAGTCACTAGCTTGCTCCCTACTCAAATTTGCAAAGACTTGGGGGGTCATTCCGAGTTGTTCGCTCGCGCACACGCTAAGCCGCCGCCTACTGGGAGTGAATCTTTGCTTATCAAAATTGCTAACGAAAGATTAGCAGAATTGCGAATAGACACTTCTTAGCAGTTTCTGAGTAGCTCCAGACTTACTCGGCGTCTGCGATCAGTTCAGTCAGTTTCGTTCCTGGTTTGACGTCACAAACACACCCAGCGTTCGCCCAGACACTCCTCCGTTTCTCCAGCCACTCCCGCGTTTTCCCAGAAACGGCAGCGTTTTTCCACACACACCCATAAAACGGCCAGTTTCCCCCCAGAAACACCCACTTCCTGTCAATCATACTACGATCACCAGAACGAAGAAAAAACCTCGTAATGCCGTGAGTAAAATACCTAACTGCATAGCAAATTTACTTGGCGCAGTCGCACTGCGGACATTGCGCATGCGCATTAGCGACTAATCGCTCCGTTGCGAGAAAAAAATAACGAGCGAACAACTCGGAATGACCCCCTTGATTTGGACGGTTCTGATGCACCTATGCTGGAGCGTATTGCATGGAGCATCAGACGTAGACGCATGCACCAAAGGGCACGCACGTCTTTCCCAATGTTCAGTGCAGACAAGTCACGTTCTACACATCTGGAAAGAGGGCAGTCGCCATGTGCCTTGAGATGAGGTCATTTTGCTCCCCTCACATCTGGATGGCTTTGATGCATCCTCTGTGCTTTTAACATTCCAGAGTACTTATTATCTTATTATTTAGGTTCTCAAAATCCTTTCTGTGATGACGGGTCAGCTGCGTTCCATATGTGTCTCTAAAATGTGTTTCTAGTCATTTTCAAAGGCATGTGATGGATGTACTGTATGTCCTTCCCGGCACTGCCCCCACTGCCTACCAAAGCCATGTCTAAGGTTTCACTTTTTATTTCTTAGCCCTGGAGAGAATATTGATCATGACAAATAGGTGTGTCTGCAGGACAATAATTAGCAGGTACTAATTTCTTATCTATATACCCAGAACACACTAGCCTGGGTTCTGGTGATATACTAGCCTGGGTTCTGGTGATATACTAGCCTGGGTTCTGGTGATATACTAGCCTGGGTTCTGGTGATATACTAGCCTGGGTTCTGGTGATATACTAGCCTGGGTAGGCATGAGAAGCCAGACTATTAGCAGTCTATTTACTAAGCCTTGGATGGAGATAAAGGGGATGGAGATAAAGTACCAGCCAATCAGCTCCTAACATGTTCCTCTTCTGATGTCACGTTTCAGACAGGGTCAGTTACCTGGCAGTGCAGGAACATGAATGAACAGACCATGCACTGTAGGACCCATGTTGTCTGCAGACTATAGCATTGGTTGGCCAAGCATCTGTGGTGGCTGGCCACACCCCTTAAGCATGGGCCCCTGCCAATGACTTTCCCAGGTGGGACCTTCATGCCCCTGTCTGACACTGCCTGGAGGTGCTAATTTGTCTACCATTGATTAATTGGTTCACCTATTGGCAGAGCCGGCCTTAGGCATAGGCAAACTAGGCAAATGCCTAGGGCATTTGGTATGCTTAGGGGCACCAGCAGCTTCTGCTGATTAAAATGATATGCAGCATGCCTATATTCTGTGTGACTGCGGCTGTATCTGCATATGAAATGCTACGTTGTGTGTATTCCTGGAAATCACCGTAATGTAGCATTTCGTATGCAGAGACAGTCGCACACAGTATATAGGCATGCTGCATATCATTTTAATCAGCAGAAGTTGCTTGTGCATCCTAGCCACATAGTACTGCAAATAATATGATGCATTTTCATAACCAAAAGGCGCCCGACTTTAGCAGAGCTGCCAGCTGACTCATGCCAGGCATCTCCTGCAGAACTAGCGCCGGTGCTAGGGGGCACCAGCCAAAATCTTGCCTAGGGCATCATACTGGTTAGGGCCGGCTCTGCCTATTGGCATTTGGCACACATTATATACCTGTCACTGTAACATAAATGTAAAAGCAGTCATTTCCTTCAGCAGGGCTGTTCTAAGACCACACATCTGCCTGACATTATTGTATATACGCTCCAACATCAGAAGCCTCCCTTTACACTATATATGTTCTGTCCTACTTGACAGTCTACCAAGTGGGATGTATTACTCTATTGATGTACAGGTTCAAAGTGGAAGAATGCATAAAAACACAGAATCTTACAGCGGACGAGAACCATATGTATTATCTAGTTTGCCTATTATGTAGCCTCAACAACAATAGACTCTAGTTGATTCATAGTCTTTTTTGGTCTTAGGATAGGCTTATCCCAAGCATGGTTTAACTATTCTGCTGCATTAGTATTCCTGGATGGTGAAGGGGGAGAGCAGAACCTCCCGGCCGTTCTGTGGATAGTAGGCAAGTACGCTCAAAGTCCACAGTGTGGTGGATGTCTGATTAGAGCCACTGCTGGTGGGGTTCCCAGTAGGATGTCCCTTAGGAGCAGCATTAGCATGAAACCAGAGTAGCAGATCATTTAGAAGTGATCAAATCATTGACCGCCTCAATCAGGGCAGTCTTTGTGGAGTGTTGGAAACAAAGGATAGCCTGAAGCAGGTCTACTAGGTTGTGTGAGTCTAAAACGTGTATGATGACCAGTGGGGGAATTTACACCAGAGCAGTAACTAGACTTTTTGGTGCCCTGTGCCAGAGAGACAATTGGCACCCCATCCCCCCCATTTTTCCAATAGGGTAATAAGGCACATAACCTCATGGGGAAGGGGCATGACAAGATTGATCCCAGAGAAAGCCCATGCTATGATGCCCCTTCCCACATTATATATATATATATATATATATATATATATCACAAAACAAGAGGTAACCCTTTTCTGCGCTTTACCACTAGTCTCAAACCAATAAGAAATACCCTCTGTCAGATAAGGTATCAAAGATAGATATGGAGTAAAAAGGTTCTCATGGGAGCCAATCAGCCTTTAGATTAATAATATTTAACAATATTTAAAAGGTTTTTATTTATACACAAATAAAAGGTACTTGTAACCTAAAAATTCGACATTGATACAATAGTCTAAAAATTCAGTAAAACGATTTCACAATCTTATACATAGACATTTTTAGTTGATATGAGGAATTTATAGTCAGGTAATCACAATCAGAACTTGAAAAGGACGTGTATCCAACCAGATGCTTGTGGTGGTGACTTTTTTGACCCAATACTGCGAAACCCAACGCGTTTCGTCCGTTAGGACTTCATCAGGGGTTTACAATCCGTTTTTGTGAGAAAATAATTTACCACTGGTTAGGACGGGATTAAATTCCTAATGCTACATCCAATCACATGTTCTTTTCAAATGATGTGGTGTCTAATTTCCTCAAGGAGAGTGAAACCTTATAATTCACCTCTGCTCCAATAAGTATCTCCAAAAAATGGGGTTCTTTTAGAGATCTCCAATCTTGAACCGCACTATTCCTTTTTCACAGGAACTGGCATAACTTCACAGGAACACAGCTACAGTATATACACAGTTGTGCTCATAAGTTTACATACCCCAGCAGAATTTGTGATTTTCTGGCCATTTGTCAGAGAATATGAATGATAACTCACAAACTTTTCTTTCACTCATGGTTAGTGGTTGGGTGAAGCCATTTATTGTCAAACAACTGTGTTTACTCTTTTTAAATCATAATGACAACAGAAACTACCCAAATGACCCTGATCAAAAGTTTACATACCCTGGAGATTTTGGCCTGATAACATGCACACAAGTTGACACAAACGGGTTTGAATGGCTACTAAAGATAACCATTCTCACCTGTGATCTGTTTGCTTGTAATCAGTGTGTGTGTATAAAAGGTCAGTGAGTTTCTGGACTCCTGAAAGACCCTTGCATCTTTCATCCAGTGCTGCACTGACGTGTCTGGATTCTGAGTCATGGGGAAAGCAAAAGAATTGTCAAAGGATCTGCGGGAACAGGTAATTGAACTGTATAAAAAAAAGGGATATAAAAAGATATCCAAGCAGTTGAGAATGCCAATCAGCAGTGTTCACACTCTAATTAAGAAGTGGAAAATGAGGGATTCTGTGGAAATCAAATCACGGTCAGGTAGACAAACAAAAATTTTAGCCACAACTGCCAGGAAAATTGTTCGGGATGCAAAGAAAAATCCACAAATAACTTCAGCTGAAATAAAGGACAGAAAAATGGGCTGCATGGTCGAGTCGCCAGAAGAAAGCCATTACTACGCAAATGCCACAAAGCATCACGCTTACAATACTCCAAACAGCACAGAGACAAGCCTCACAACTTCTGGAACAAAGTCATTTGGAGTGATGAGACCAAAATTGTACTTTTTGGCCACAACCATAAACGTTACATTTGGAGAGGAGTCAACAAGACCTATGATGAAAGGTACACCATTCCTACGGTGAAACACGGAGGTGGATCGCTGATGTTTTGGGGATGTGTGAGCTACAAAGGCACTGGAAACTTGGTCAAAATTGATGGCAAGATGAATGCAGCATGTTATCAGAAAATACTGGAGGAAAATTTGCACTCATCATCCCGGAAGCTGCGCATGGGACGTACTTGGACGTTCCAACATGACAATGATCCAAAACACAAGGCCATGTCGACCTGTTATTGGCTACAGCAGAATAAAGTAGAGATGAGCGCCTGAAATTTTTCGGGTTTTGTGTTTTGGTTTTGGGTTCGGTTCCGCGGCCGTGTTTTGGGTTCGAACGCGTTTTGGCAAAACCTCACCGAATTTTTTTTGTCGGATTCGGGTGTGTTTTGGATTCGGGTGTTTTTTTCCAAAAACACTAAAAAACAGCTTAAATCATAGAATTTGGGGGTCATTTTGATCCCAAAGTATTATTAACCTCAAAAAACATAATTTACACTCATTTTCAGTCTATTCTGAATACCTCACACCTCACAATATTATTTTTAGTCCTAAAATTTGCACCGAGGTCGCTGTGTGAGTAAGATAAGCGACCCTAGTGGCCGACACAAACACCGGGCCCATCTAGGAGTGGCACTGCAGTGTCACGCAGGATGTCCCTTCCAAAAAACCCTCCCCAAACAGCACATGACGCAAAGAAAAAAAGAGGCGCAATGAGGTAGCTGTGTGAGTAAGATTAGCGACCCTAGTGGCCGACACAAACACCGGGCCCATCTAGGAGTGGCACTGCAGTGTCACGCAGGATGGCCCTTCCAAAAAACCCTCCCCAAACAGCACATGACGCAAAGAAAAAAAGAGGCGCAATGAGGTAGCTGTGTGAGTAAGATTAGCGACCCTAGTGGCCGACACAAACACCGGGCCCATCTAGGAGTGGCACTGCAGTGTCACGCAGGATGTCCCTTCCAAAAAACCCTCCCCAAACAGCACATGACGCAAAGAAAAAAAGAGGCGCAATGAGGTAGCTGTGTGAGTAAGATTAGCGACCCTAGTGGCCGACACAAACACCGGGCCCATCTAGGAGTGGCACTGCAGTGTCACGCAGGATGGCCCTTCCAAAAAACCCTCCCCAAACAGCACATGACGCAAAGAAAAAAAGAGGCGCAATGAGGTAGCTGTGTGAGTAAGATTAGCGACCCTAGTGGCCGACACAAACACCGGGCCCATCTAGGAGTGGCACTGCAGTGTCACGCAGGATGTCCCTTCCAAAAAACCCTCCCCAAACAGCACATGACGCAAAGAAAAAAAGAGGCTTTTTACTGATATTTGGTGTTTTGGATTTGACATGCTCTGTACTATGACATTGGGCATCGGCCTTGGCAGACGACGTTGCTGGCATTTCATCGTCTCGGCCATGACTAGTGGCAGCAGCTTCAGCACGAGGTGGAAGTGGATCTTGATCTTTCCCTAATTTTGGAACCTCAACATTTTTGTTCTCCATATTTTAATAGGCACAACTAAAAGGCACCTCAGGTAAACAATGGAGATGGATGGATTGGATACTAGTATACAATTATGGACGGGCTGCCGAGTGCCGACACAGAGGTAGCCACAGCCGTGAACTACCGCACTGTACTGTGTCTGCTGCTAATATATAGACTGGTTGATAAAGAGATAGTATACTCGTAACTAGTATGTATGTATAAAGAAAGAAAAAAAAACCACGGTTAGGTGGTATATACAATTATGGACGGGCTGCCGAGTGCCGACACAGAGGTAGCCACAGCCGTGAACTACCGCACTGTACACTGGTTGATAAAGAGATAGTAGTATACTCGTAACAACTAGTATGACACTATGACGACGGTATAAAGAATGAAAAAAAAACCACGGTTAGGTGGTATATATTATAATAATAATACAATTATGGATGGACGGACTGCCTGCCGACTGCCGACACAGAGGTAGCCACAGCCGTGAACTACCGCACTGTACACTGGTTGATAAAGAGATAGTAGTATACTCGTAACAATTAGGATGACACTATGACGGTATAAAGAATGAAAAAAAAACCACGGTTAGGTGGTAGGTATATAATAATAAATAATACAATTCTGGTCGGACGGACTGCCTGCCGTGTGCCGACACAGAGGTAGCCACAGCCGTGAACTACCGCACTGTACACTGGTTGATAAAGAGATAGTAGTATACTCGTAACAATTAGGATGACACTATGACGGTATAAAGAATGAAAAAAAAACCACGGTTAGGTGGTAGGTATATAATAATAAATAATACAATTCTGGTCGGACGGACTGCCTGCCGTGTGCCGACACAGAGGTAGCCACAGCCGTGAACTACCGCACTGTACACTGGTTGATAAAGAGATAGTAGTATACTCGTAACAATTAGGATGACACTATGACGGTATAAAGAATGAAAAAAAAACCACGGTTAGGTGGTAGGTATATAATAATAAATAATACAATTCTGGTCGGACGGACTGCCTGCCGTGTGCCGACACAGGTAGCCACAGCCGTGAACTACCGCACTGTACACTGGTTGATAAAGAGATAGTAGTATACTCGTAACAATTAGGATGACACTATGACGGTATAAAGAATGAAAAAAAAACCACGGTTAGGTGGTAGGTATATAATAATAAATAATACAATTCTGGTCGGACGGACTGCCTGCCGTGTGCCGACACAGAGGTAGCCACAGCCGTGAACTACCGCACTGTACACTGGTTGATAAAGAGATAGTAGTATACTCGTAACAATTAGGATGACACTATGACGGTATAAAGAATGAAAAAAAAACCACGGTTAGGTGGTAGGTATATAATAATAAATAATACAATTCTGGTCGGACGGACTGCCTGCCGTGTGCCGACACAGAGGTAGCCACAGCCGTGAACTACCGCACTGTACACTGGTTGATAAAGAGATAGTAGTATACTCGTAACAATTAGGATGACACTATGACGGTATAAAGAATGAAAAAAAAACCACGGTTAGGTGGTAGGTATATAATAATAAATAATACAATTCTGGTCGGACGGACTGCCTGCCGTGTGCCGACACAGAGGTAGCCACAGCCGTGAACTACCGCACTGTACTGTGTCTGCTGCTAATATAGACTGGTTGATATTTAAAGAGATATTAGTAGTATACAACAATACTATACTGGTGGTCAGGCACTGGTCACCACTCCTGCAGCAAAAGTGTGCACTGTTAATTAATATAATTGTACTCCTGGCTCCTGCTAACAACCTGCAGTGCTCCCCAGTCTCCCCCACAATTAATTATAAGCTTTTAATTTATACATTGATGACTGTGCAGCACACTGGGCTGAGCTGAGTGCACACAGACTGAGTCACACTGTGTGACTGACTGTGCTGTGTATCGTTTTTTTTTTTCAGGCAGAGAACGGATATAGCAGAGAGAAGTGAACGGATATATTATATTAAATAAAAGTTAACTAGCAACTGCACTGGTCACTGACTGTGGTAAACTAACTCTGTCTGCGACTCTGCACAATCTCTCTCTATCTAATCTATCTATCTCTATTCTAATGGAGAGGACGCCAGACACGTCCTCTCCCTATCAATCTCAATGCACGAGTGAAAATGGCGGCGACGCGCGGCTCCTTATATAGAATCCGAGTCTCGCGATAGAATCCGAGCCTCGCGAGAATCCGACAGCGTCATGATGACGTTCGGGCGCGCTCGGGTTAACCGAGCAAGGCGGGAAGATCCGAGTCGCTCGGACCCGTGGAAAAAAAAGTGAAGTTCGTGCGGGTTCGGATTCAAAGAAACCGAACCCGCTCATCTCTAGAATAAAGTGAAGGTTCTGGAGTGGCCATCTCAGTCTCCTGACCTCAATATCATTGAGCCACTCTGGGGAGATCTCAAACGTGCAGTTCATGCAAGCCCGCCCAAGAATTTACAGGAACTGGAGGCTTTTTGCCAAGAAAAATGGGCAGCTTTACCATCTGAGAAAATAAAGAGCCTCATCCACAACTACCACAAAAGACTTCAAGCTGTCATTGATGTTAAAGGGGGCAGAGGCGGAACTACCGCCAGTGCAACCAGTGCGTTGCACTGGGGCCCGCCTCTGCCCAGGGGCCCAAAGCATGTAATGAGTCAAACTGACTCATTACATGCCGCTGTGTGCTGCGGGCAACCGCTGCCCGCAGCACACAGCCGCCCGGAGAGGGGAGGAGAGGAGCGCAGCGGACACGAGGGGAAGGAGGAGGAGGAAGGTGGAGGAGGGAGCCGCAGCAGAGCTGTTTCATTGGTTGAGGCGCTGCTGCTGCTGTCCCTATATTCACTATAGGCTGTCTTCCGCTGCTGTGAAACCCATCCCAGCATTCACTGCGGCAGAGAACAGCCTATGGTGAAGGACTGGGACAGCAGCAGCAGCGCCTCCACCAATAACACAGCGTTGCTGCGGCTCCCTCCTCCTCCTTCTCTCCTGCCCGGGAATCGTGATCTCTGCCAGAAGCTGCACCGAGGAGCCTGAGCCAGCGGAGAGAGTAAGTATAATTCTTTCTTTCTTTCTTTCTTTCTTTCTTTCTTTCTTAATGTGCAAAAAGGGGGACTGTCTGCCGTAATGTGTAAAAAGGGGGAATCTGCCTGCCGTAATGTGTAAAAAGGGCACGCTGTCTGCCGTAATGTGTAAAAAGGGCACGCTGTCTGCTGTAATGTGTAAAAAGGGTACGCTGTCTGCCGTAATGTGTAAAAAGGGGACGCTGTCTGCCGTAATGTGTAAAAAGGGGTGGTCTTCAGTATGCCGACTGACGGGATCCCGGCGCACAGAATACCGACGCTGGAATCCCGACAGCCAGCATACCGACACTTATTCTCCCTCGTGGGGGTCAACGACCCCCCTGGAGGGAGAATAAAATAGCGTGGCGCCGTGCCCGCAGCGTGGCGAATGCAGCGAGACCGCAAGGGGCTCATTTGCGCTCGCCACACTGTCGGTAAGCCGGCGGTCAGGCTCCCGGCGCCGGTATGCTGGTCGCCGGGAGCCCGACCGCCGGCCTACCATACTGAACACGTAAAAAGGGCATGCTGTCTGCCGTAATGTGTAAAAAGGGCACACTGTCTGTCGTAATGTGTAAAAAGGGCACGCTGTCTGCCGTTATGTGTAAAAAGGGGACGCTGTCTGCAGCTATGTGTAAAAAGGGGACTCTGTCTGCCGTAATGTGTAAAAAGGGTACGCTGTCTGCTGTAATGTGCAAAAAGGGCATGCTATCTGCCGTTATGTGTAAAAAGGGGGCGCTGTCTGCCGTAATGTGTAAAAAGGGTACGCTGTCTGTCGTAATGTGTAAAAAGGGCACGCTGTCTGCCGTTATGTGTAAAAAGGGGACGCTGTCTGCCGCTATGTGTAAAAAGGGGACGCTGTCTGCAGTAATGTGTAAAAAGGGGACGCTATCTGCCGTAATGTGTAAAAAGGGGAATCTGTCCGCCGTAAGGTGTAAAAGGGTCTCTACCTGGTGTAGTGGTGCTACTGTGCGGCGTAATTTGAATAATGGAGACTACTGTGCACCGTTTTATGAATTGGTATTATTTTGTGGCTACACCCCTTCCCCACGAAGCCACACCACTATGTATTTTCTCTGTTTTGTATGCAGGGGTAGGGCTCCGATGCCGTTTCTTGCACACAGTGCTAAAATGTCTAGTTACGGCACTGTTGCTAGGTATCCATTTATCTGGCCCTGAGCAGGTCACCCTCACCAGATCCTCTCCAGGGGTGAGGGGGTGGACTTCGATGGGATGGGGGGGGGGGGCAAAGCATTTTGTCGCACATGGGCCCACCGCTCGCTAGTTCCGCCACTGAAAGGGAGCAATACACGGTATTAAGAACTGGGGTATGTAAACTTTTGATCAGGGTCATTTGGGTAGTTTCTGTTGTCATTATGATTTAAAAAGAGTAAACACAGTTGTTTGACAATAAATGGCTTCACCCAACCACTAACCATAAGTGAAAGAAAAGTTTGTGAGTTATCATTCATATTCTCTGACAAATGGCCAGAAAATCACAAATTCTGCTAGGATATGTAAGCTTATGAGCACAACTGTATATATATATATATATATATATATATATATATATATCAGCATATAGTCTGGCACTCACTGTCATAGAGAATAAATAGCCCAGGTGCCTTCCGCAAACAGTTGTAGATAAAGGTGAAAGAAGACCGCGGCACTCCAGGACTTTAAATGGTCAAATTCCGTGTATTTACAGCATCAAAAGATACAGCTTAAACCGACGTTTCGGGGCACGTAGCCCCTTTTTCAAGCTGTAGTGCCGCCGTCTTCTTTCACCTTTATATATATATATATATTTATTTTTTTTTCTTCTAGAAAACATATGAAAAAGCAGGGACACCAATAGTGCATTAAAAGTGTAACAAGTTTATTTAAAAAGTTCCCAAGTGCAACAACAGTGGGTATACTCTGTACCAAGGCTGGCGGTTAAACTGCTGCTAGTGTAACAGACGTTAGGAGATTACCCAAAGGCATGAACACTGCGTCCTCAGACCATGATCTGTTATTTGCATCAAACCACGCCCATACGCGTTTCGTCACCGGACTTCGTCAGTGGGTGCTATATATATATATATATATATATATATATAAAATACACACACATTTATATTTATAGACCACTGCAAGAAAATGTGGGGGTCATTCCAACCTGACCACACGCTAGGATGTTTTGCTGCGCTGCGATCAGGTCAGAACTGCGCATGTGTATGCATTGCAATGCACAGGTGCGTTATATGGGTACAAAGCGGATCATTGCTGAGTGATGGATTTTACGAAGAATCCATTCGCACAGCCGGTCACAAGGAGATTGACAGGAAGAGGGCGTTTGTGAGTGTCAACTGACCGTTTTCTGGGAGTGGTTGGAAAAACGCAGGCATGTCGAAACATTTGCATGGCAAGTGTGTGACGTCAATTCCGGGCAAGAACAGGCTGAAGTGATCGCAGCGGCTGTGTAAGTTCTGGGCAACTCAGAAATTGCACAAAACTTTTTTGTAGTGCTCGGCTGCACATGTGATCCCACACTTGCAAAGCAAACATACACTCCCCTATAGGCGGCGACTATCTGTTTGCAGCGCTGCAAAAAATAGCTAGTGAGCGATCAACTCGGAATGACCCCTGTATTTGGACACAAAACCTCTTTATACCACATTCATGCACTCAACTTGAGAGCTTGTTGTTATTCAGTTACAATAACCTTTGTTAAATAACACATTTAAATATACTACCATACCCAGGATTCAAACCTATAACCTGTTGAGTTCTAATCAAACACCCTACTCATTGAGCTATTTGATCAAAACTATGAACACTGTATGAAACTATTGGTACTTTAAAAAAAAAAAAAATAGTCAGCATTGCAATTGAGCAATTTATGTAGTGTGCAGTCAAACATCCAATCCCTTCCAGCCACACACTACATAGATTTGCTCAGCCGCAATCTGATCATTTTTTCACAGAGTACAAGGTAAGCTTCAAATAGTTAGAATTCTCTAGCTTAGAATTTTCTACCTTTCTATGAATGAATCGGTTGTCTGACTGTCATGCCACAGGCAATGGGTTCGAATCCCGGATATGTTAGCATCATGTATAGGTCAGGAGATGCTGGGCTTCAAAAAGGGGGTAAGCTGCAAGTGAAATAATTAAAACAGATAATTGACAAGTGCCACCAACAGCGCCCACTACCCTGCAGCGCTATGTGCGGTGCCCCCTCCGCACACACCTAGTTACGGCCCTGTTTTACACTCCCCTCCCCTTCCCCCTTTCCAGGTAAAATCTGCCACCTCAGGGTCTCATGCTCAGGGATCCATACTCGTTGCCAGGGGTTTCACACTCCTGGTGTCATGCTTGTTGCCAGCGGTTCCATGCTCGTTGCTAGGGGTTTCATGCTCTGGCTCTGGGTGTCATGCTCATTCCCAGGGTGTGTAATGCTTGTTGCCAGGGGCTCCATGCTCTGGCTCTGGGTGTCATGCCGGGGGTAATGCTCGTTGCCGGGCGTGATGCTTATTGCCAGGGGTGTATACTTGCTGGCACCAGGCATCCAGCACTGTTATCCTGCTCCCCCTCCTCCTGCCCATAGTACTCTACTCGGGGGGGGGGGGGGGGAGTTTTGTGAAATGATGCGGTTTGAACGTGACGCCATAACGCAACCGTGTCATTTCACAAAACTCCATCCCCTGAGCGGAGTACTCTGGGAGGAAGGAGGGGGAGCAGGATATGAGCCAGCAAATGCCATGGCGGGTGCCCCGTGCGATTGCATAGCTCGCCCACTGCTAGAAATGGCACTGAAGCTAGAATTGGGATGAGCACAGTAGAGAAGGATCAATGGATGTGAAAGGTATAGGTAGATGTTGCAGAGTAGGAAGATAAGAGGAAAGCAGTTACTGTGGGATCAAATGGGAGGGTACAGGAAAGGAATTGAGCAGGTTGCTGGCTGAGGAAGAGTCAGATCTTATCTAGTAGGAAACAAGATCTTGGGCAGTGCCCAATGGGCACTGATAGTAGCCAGTGGTTTTGGCGTGGGAGGGGCGAGATGCCATTTAAATGTAATTAAAAAAAAGGCTTTTGGTGTTAGACGCTGGAGCACAGATGAGAGATTGAAGTATATTTGTTTAGCGGTGTCTAGAACAGACATGTCAAACTCGAAGCCTGTGGGCCGCATGCAGCCCACAATGCATACTTTTGCGTCCCAAGTTTACTTTATTAAAAATAATGGAATGCGGGCCACCATCGCCAGATGAGTTACTGTTGGCCTGTATACAATGATCGGAGCTTAGCTCTGATCGGGGAAGCTTTTACCATTTTGCACGTGTGAGAATATAGTGATAGAGATGGGGAAATGTCCACGGGGGGAGCTGCTGCACATGCCCAGCTGCTTTGCAAAGCTCTGCCCCCGCTGCATCCCTGAAGTCATCATCACAGCCTGTATGTGTGTGTGTGTGCCTGACTGCCCTGTGTACCCAGCTGTCCTACTTGCAGGAGTCTTCTGGAATTTGGATAGAAAAAAGTCTCTCTACGGAGAAGGTAAATTGGAGGGGGCTGGCACATGGGTTGGAGGTTGAATAGATACAGGAGGCACAGAGGCTTGTGGCTGGAGGGGACACAAGGAGCAAGAGGGAATACCAGGGAGCATTTGGCTGGACAGGAGGGATAGAGGGGGGCTGAATATGGATAATGTATTATAGAAGAGAGGGGACCGCACAGTGATATATGAGGGGGAATAACACCGCTCCCAGATCACACTATTAAAGTTGTTTTCTTCCTGATACTTGACATTCCTTTGATTATACTTTATTGTTGTTGTTTTTTAATAAACCTTTCAAAATTTCATATAAGGCCCACACAAGACTCAGGGGTCTATTTACTAAGCATTGGATGGAGACAAAGTTGCTGGAGATAAAGTAACAGCCAATCGGCTCCTAACTGCCATGCCAAAGGCTGTGTTTGAAAAATGACAGGAGCCGATTGGCTGGTACTTTATCTCCAACCAAGGCTTAGTAAATAGACCCCTTAGACCTTGATTATTTGGCCCAATTGGGAATTTTGAGTTTGACATGCCTGGTCTAGAACCTGTTAATCGATCCTCACCAGTCTCTGTTCTCTTATATCCCAACTTCTTCATATGGGTTCACTACGGCTGGCCGGCGGTCGGGCTCCCGGCGACCAGCATCCCGGCGCCGGGAGCCCGACCGCCGGCTTACCGACAGCTTGGCGAGCGCAAATGAGCCCCTTGCGGGCTCGCTGCGCTCGCCACGCTACGGGCACGGTGGCGCGCTACGCGCGCCACACTATTTTATTCTCCCTCTATGGGGGTCGTGCACCCCCACAAGGGAAAATAAGTGTCGGTATGCCGGCTGTCGGGCTCCCGGCGCAGGTATACTGAGCGCCGGGAGCCCGACCGCCGGCAAACAGAAGACCACCCCTTCATATGCCTTTAAACTTTCAATGTACAGCCCTGCTTTATGGTGAATGTGATGCGGATGCAGGATGTGATGCGTGTATAGTCTCCTTCATGATTGGCATTGAATTGCTCCTTGGGAGAGAGAAGACTAGACTTCCCTACTGTTTCCACTGTGTAACAGATCTGAGCTGCTGCAGGGAGCCAGGAAAAGCTGCCAGATCTGCTATGTAAAATTGGACGTATAAAATACACATGATGCCTGGCCAAACTGCTATTAGCTCAAACACATGCCGCCTTTCTACAGTTGCTGCATCTGACTTAATTGTCAGAGTGCCCCATTATAAACGGTTGGTCTGACGGCAACAGATTTATAGGGGTAAATTTACTAAAGGTTCAAAAAATGAAAAGTGGTGATTGTTGCCCATAGCAACCAATCAGCTTCTATCTATCATTTTCTAGGATGCAATAGAGAAATGTAAGACATAATCTGATTGGTTGCTATTGGAAATATCACCACTTTTCATTTTTAGAACCTTTAGTTAATTTACCCCATATGGGTGTATTCAATTGAAGTCGGAACTGCCGTCAAGTCGGAAAGACAGCAGTTTCCTACTTTTTTGGGTCGAATTTTTGCCGTTTTTCCGACTTGTCTGCCATTCTGACTTGTCAGAAAACACGTAGATCGCGGATTAGCCACGGATCCACGTGTTTTGTCGATTTAGCAGCCAATTCCAACAGTTTTTTGCCACGTTTTCGTAAAAAAAAAGTCGGATCAGCATTGACGGAAATGGGGAAAACCTGTCGGAAATGATGCTAATTGAATACTGCACTGTCGGATAGAGCAGGCATGTCCAAACTGCGGCCCTCCAGCTGTTGTGAAACCACATATCCCAGCATGCCCTGACATAGTTTTGCTATCAAAGAATGCTAAAGCTGTGTCAGGTCATGCTGGGATGTGTAGTTTCTCAACAGCTGGACAGCCGCAATTTGGACATGCCTGCCATAGAGTTTTAGAATTACTGACATGTAACTGCTTGTTACACATAATAATGTAACTCAAAAGGGAGCCATAGGAGACATTGCGATGTAATATTATTATTATTTATTAACAGTTTCTTTTATAGCACAGCAAATTCCGTTGCGCTTTACAAGTGGACACAATGATAAAACAAAACTGGGTAATAAACAAACAGTCATAGAGGTAGGAAGGCCCTGCTCGCAAACTTACAATCTATAGGGAAATAGGCATTGATACACAATCTATTGCATATTTTTTCCACTGGATTGCAAAGGTTCTAGATGGGTTGCATGACATCACATCACAGCAATGATGAACCATGGTCAGAAAGAAGGAAAAAAGATGAAAGAGAAAATATGTGGAGGATATGTGCGGACTGTACAGTGGGGATATAATCGGATAGGAAAGCTTATGAAGGTTGAGTGAGCGGTTCTGGAATGTGATTAGTTAGCCTGAAGAGGTGAGTTTTCAGGGAACTTTTGAAGGTTTGGAGACTAAGGGCGGGATGTACTAAAGGAAAAATGCAGTAAAACGGGGGTTTACCGCATTTTCAAATTTACTAAGACCCTACCGCCGCGTTTTCGTCGTCCAGGGTATCGCCATCTTTGGATGACGATACCCTATAGAAGCCTATGGGCTTCTTATCGCCGACCGCCACAACCCGCCGCAGACGCCGACCCCCCTCCCCCCGGCATACCTTCCTCCAGGCTACCCTGTACCCGGAAGGTAATCTCCTCCTCACCCTAGCAACGCAGGCGGAGGTCCTTCCAGCTGCAGGGGGGAGGAGGTGGCGCCGGGGGCAGCCTGCTGCTGCTTCCCGGCGTGAAGTCAGTCTGGAGAGCCGAGGGAGATGACGGAGACCCCCCCCCCACACACCACCTCACAGGTATCGCGGGGGGCCTCCGTCACCGCATTGCGATATTGATCACATATGTTAGTACATATGCGATCAACATCGCTGCGGTAAGCGGCGAGGGGCGGCGATGTATCTTAATACATCACGCCCTAGGGGAGAGTCTTATTGTGCATGGTAGGGCATTCCACAGAGTGGGTGCAGCCCGAAGAAAGTCCTGCAATCGTGCATGAGAGCAAGTAATGAGTGTGGATGAGAGACGTAGATCTTGTGAAAAGCGGAGAGGTCGGGTTGGGAGATACAGTATTTTGAGATAAGCGAAGAGATGTAGATTGGTGTAGTTTGGTTAATGGCCTTATGTGTGAGTAAAAGTATTTTAAATTGAATACAGTAGAATACAGGTAACCAATGGAGGGACTGACAGCGGATCTGCAGACGAAGAACGTCTAGCAAGGAAGATTAACCTCGCAGCTGCATTCAGAATGGATTGTAGTGGTGAGAGTCTCTTTTTGGTAAGACCAGTAAGAAGACTATTGCAATAATTAATGCGGGAGATAATGAGAGCATGGATTAGAGTTTTTGCTGTGTCTTGTGTAAGGTATGGTCGTATTTTAGATATGTTTTTTAGATGAATGTAACATGATTTTGAGACAGATTGAATGTGGGGAACAAAAGACAGTTCAGAGTCAAGTATGACACCTAGGCAGCGAGCTTGTGGGGTAGGGATGATTGCCGAGTTCTCAACAGTGATAGAGATATCAGGTTGGTAACTACTATTGGCCGGTGGAAATATAGGTAACTCTGTTTTGGAAGTATTAAGTTTGAGGTGGCGAGATGTCATCCAGGATGAAACAGCAGAGAGGCATTCAGTGACATGGCCCAATACAGAAGGTGACAAACTGGGGAGGATAGGTATATTTGAGTATCATCATACTGAAATCCAAAAGAGCTGATTAGTTTACCAAGAGATGAGGGATAGATTGAGAAAAGCAGAGGACCCAAGACTGAGCCTTGTGGTACTCCAACTGAAAGAGGTAGCGAAGAGGAGGTGGAATCAGAGAAGCGAACACTGAAGGAGCGATTAGATAGGTAGGATAGGAACCAAGAAAGGGCTGTGTCTTGAAGACCTAGGGATTGTAGTGTTTGTATGAGAAGAGAATTGTCAACAGTGTCAAATAAAACAGTGTTGATAAAATACTTATTTCAACAATCACCAGCAATTAGGCTGATTTTTAACTGCAATCATTACTCAAATAGAAAAAAAATCTCATATTTCTGCAATTTATCACAGAAATATCAGGCATACTCACGTGCTCACAGCGACAGATAAAAGACTAGATGCATCATCGCTTATGGGCATATAGCTAATGGACAAAACCATGTGCACTGCAGGGAGGGGGGGGGGGGCAGATATTACATGTACAGAGAGAGTTAGATTTGGGTGGGTTATATTGTTTCTGTGCAGGGTAAATACTGCCTGCTGTATTTTTACACTGCAATTTAGATTTCAGTTTGAACACATCCCCACCCAAATCTAACTCTCTCTGCACATGTTATATCTGCCCCCCCCCCCCCTGCACAGCACATGGTTTTGCCCATTAGCTAACAAATGTGCTGCTGCGATCAGATCTGAATTACCCCCTATGATGGCTCATAAATTAAACTAGGGCACTACTATGGGGCATTACAGTAACTGGGGCACTACTATGGTTCAGAAACTGAACTAGAGCATTATTATGGAGCATAAATTAACAACTGCTGCGGATATGTGTTTCTTAAGAAGCACTGGGACATGATTCCCCCTCGATATGTTGTTATGGGGCCTACAAAGTTCTGGCCTGGCGCTGTTACCCATATTTGTGCATTTGTGAACATTTGCAGTAGTAGCACAAACAGAATTAATTATATTTCCACAGACCAATAGTGGTTACCAACAGTGGCGTAAGTTTGTCCCAGTTGCCCGGAGGCAAGATAAATATTGGTGCCCCCCTATTTCCTATATTAAGATAAATATATGTATGTACAGTGTGTGTGTGTGTGTGTGTGTGTGTGTGTGTGTGTGTGTGTGTGTGTGTGTGTGTGTGTGTTTATGTAGTGTTCTGAAAAAAATGTATACATTGTATTTATACATTTAATTGTCTTTTATTTTAAATCACGCATTTCTTAGTAGTCATACCCAGGATTAGAACCCATGACCTGTTACACTGACAGCAGACACTTTACTGATGGATTTTCTAGAAAGGGGACACAAGGTCCAAAAGACACTGAACAGGTAGATGAGAATTAATTGAAGGGTATCAATAAAAAAACCAACCATTTAGAAAAAGAATTAGAGTCAGGGCAAAAAAAGGAGCCCTTATGAGAATAGATGAGGGTTGGAGGTGCGCCACTAAGCTAAATTACAGTATTTTTTAGAGATTATTAGTGTAGGCCACTAGTGGGCCTACCACTAAAGGAGGCTTAGTGTGTGGCGCACTCTTTTTGTAATGATTGTTCTATATTAAAACTATTTTAAACTTTTATTTCCATATTTAAAAATAGGCACCATGAACAGGCAAGTTATCTAAACTGATAGCCTGAAAGTGCAGAAGAATTTATAAAATATAAATGTGAAAATGTTGTCAAATATATTTTTCCTATGGAGTTTGGCCAATTTTCCATAAATTAATTGCCTAGGCAAAAAAAGGGGGAGGGGTTTGTGCAATTTAGCAAGCTATATGAAATATTATCAAACTTAATCAGTGCTTTATTAGCTACTGTTGAGCTCTCATGAGAGACTGTACTGTGAAAGTGATCACTATAATATCACTATTTAGGCACCCTCGTTGGGAGGGAAAAAATTATTATATCCCCACCAGATAACCTGTAATTAATTCCCAGAGATAGTACTACTTGCATTCATACCAGGGAGTATTGGAGAAAAAGAAGAAAAAAGAAGGAGAGAGCACTGAGAGTATTATAAGGCTTTGTAACATATATGCACCCTTTACACCAGTCCAGTGGCGGAACAAGCAAGCGGTGGGCCCAGGTGCGACAAAATGCTTTGGGCCCCCCCCCCCATCCAAGTCCACCCCGGGGGCAGTGCGCGCCGTAGGCGCGCGCAAAAATACATAGTGGCGTGGCTTCGTGGGGAAGGGGTGTGGCCACAAAATAATACCAACACAGTAGTCTCCATTATTCAAATTACGCCGCACAGTAGCACCACTACACCAGGTAGAGACCCTTTTACACCTTACAGCGAACAGATTCCTCTTTTTACACATTACAGCAGACAGCGTGCCCTTTTTACACATAACGGCAGACAGCGTGCCCTTTTTACACATAACGGCAGACCGCGTGCCCTTGTTACACATTACGGCAGACAGCGTCCCCATTTTTACACATTACGGCAGGCAGATTCCTCCTTTTTACACATAGCAGCAGGCAGATTCCCCATTTTTACACATAGCGTCAGGCAGCCCCCCTTTTTTACACATTACGGCAGGCAGATTCCTCCTTTTTACACATAGCAGCAGGCAGATTCCCCATTTTTACACATAGCGTCAGGCAGCCCCCCTTTTTTACACATTACGGCAGGCAGATTCCCCATTTTTACACATAGCGTCGGGCAGATTACCCCTTTTTACACATAACGGCAGACCGCGTGCCCTTGTTACACATTACGGCAGACAGCGTGCCCTTTTTACACATTACGGCAGACAGCGTGCCCTTGTTACACATTACGGCAGACAGCGTGCCCTTTTTACACATTACGGTAGACAGCGTGCCCTTGTTACACATTACGGCAGACAGCGTGCCCTTGTTACACATTACGGCAGACAGCGTCCCCATTTTTACACATTACGGCAGGCAGATTCCTCCTTTTTACACATAGCAGCAGGCAGATTCCCCATTTTTACACATAGCGTCAGGCAGCCCCCCTTTTTTACACATTACGGCAAGCAGATTCCCCATTTTTACACATAGCGTCGGGCAGATTACCCCTTTTTACACATAACGGCAGACCGCGTGCCCTTGTTACACATTACGGCAGACAGCGTGCCCTTTTTACACATTACGGCAGACAGCGTGCCCTTGTTACACATTACGGCAGACAGCGTCCCCATTTTTACACATTACGGCAGGCAGATTCCCCTTTTTACACATAGTGGCAGGCAGTCCCCCCTTTTTAAACATTGCGGCAGGTAGTCCCCCCTTTTTACACATTGCGGCAGGCAGTCCCCCCTTTTTACACATTGCGGCAGGTAGTCCCCCCTTTTTACACATTGCGGCAGGCAGTCCCCCCTTTTTACACATTGCGGCAGGTAGTCCCCCATTTTTACACATTGCGGCAGGCAGTCCCCCCTTTTTACACAGTGCGGCAGGCAGTCCCCCCTTTTTACACATTGCGGCAGGTAGTCCCCCCTTTTTACACATTGCGGCAGGCAGGCACAAGAAAGAAAGAAGGAAAGAAAAAGAAAGAAAGAAAGAAAGAAAGAAAGAAAGAGAAAGAAAGAAGAATTATACTTACCCTCAGGCTCCTCGGTGCAGCTGCGTCAGACGACGATTCCCGGGCAGTAGAGAATGAGGAGGAGGGAGCCGGAGGACGGAGCCGCAGCAGCGCTTTGTTACTGGTGGAGGCGCTGCTGCTGCTGCCCCTCTGCTTCCCTATAGGCTGTTCTCGGAAGACAGCCTATAGGGAAGCAGAGGAGCAGCAGCAGCAGCGCCTCCACCAGTAACAAAGCGCTGCTGCGGCTCCGTCCTCCGGCTCCCTCCTCCTTCCCCCGTCTGTACCGCTGCTCAGCTCCTATCTCCGGGCGGCTGTGCGCTGCGGGCAGCGGTTGCCTGCAGCGCACAGCGGCATGTAATGAGTCAGTTTGACTCATTACATGCTTGGGCCCCTGGACAGAGGCGGGCCCCAGTGCAGTGCACTGCCTGCACTGCCGGTAGTTCCGCCTCTGCACCAGTCTACTGTACAAGACTGCAGTAACAGTGTTAATGTATTTTTGATACAGATTTGCATCCACCATTCCGCAACAATGTATGGCTAGCAAGACAGCTTGTACTGGAGATCAGAAAATGAATAAACTGTCTCGAGTATTTGTGTCAGAAAAGAAGGGCTATTTATTGACTGATATAAAGTGAACAGCCAAACGGCCCCTCTTTCGGCCGTTCAGGTGCCAGTGATTTCAAAGCATGGGTAAAAAGTAGATATTCATATTGAATCCTGGTAAAGAAAGGGTTAACATGGTAAGTATAATCTCTCAGTTTACTCTAGTGAAAACGTGACAGTCCTTCTGTAGAGAAATATCACCCTGGTATGAGAGATCTGTAACAAGTATTATAAGGTTGAAATTACTATCTGGCTCGCAATTAGGGCTGATTATCGGCACATTAGAATGATTAATTTCTGTTCTCAGTGTTGACATGACCCATTTTCTACATGTACTATCATTTTGAAGAAGTTGGCTTATGATAACTATGCTCTATAAAGATAAATTATTTATAAGGTAAGTGTAAATTGGTATCATTCGATTGATATTCCCAAGTAGATCTATATACGCTTGTTGAGATAATACATCTATAACAGTTTGTTACCAAGATACAAATACTAAAGATAAAAAGGGTCCCAGGTGTGTGGAAACAGATTCCCTTTCTGCTTTTGTCCCATATGCCCTTTTGGGCAGTGAATGGGAACAATGAGAGCAGGGAAGAGCCGTCCACCCGGGACTGAAAGGAAAGAGCAGTGCGGGCTGCTTCTACTGTCCACGCCTAGTATCCCCCTCCCCTGTTACCTAGGAGCATTGCAGGGGGGTCCGTAGATATTAAGCAGTGGATGAGAGGGCAGCCCTGAGTACCTGATCAATGCCACGTTTTCTAAGATCTTCCAATAGATTAGGCTGAAAGGAGGGTCGGGTGGGATTCCCGCACCCCCGTGTGCTGATTCTGCCTTTGTTCAATGCGGGGTAATTTGTCAGTGTCCCAGTGCCGCTGTGGACAAAATCTCCGTGTCCATGAGCTGCTGCGGGAGCCAGACGCCGGGTCGAGTGCTTCCTGTGCTCGATGTTCAATGTGCACCCGCGTCACGCTCACTGCAGGGTAGATTTTAAGTATCCTAGCGCCGCTGCGGGTAAATTCTCTGTGTCACGCTCACTGCGGGGTAGATTTTAAGTATCCTGGTGCCGCTGCTGGTAAAGTCTCTATATCCTAGAGCTGCTGTGGGAGATGGGCGCCGGGTCGGGTGATTCCCGTACCTCCGTGCGGAGTGCGCGTCCACGTCAGGCTGTTAAATGGATTGGTGCCGCTGCTGGTAAAGTCTCTATACCCTGGAGCTGCTGCGGGAGATGGGCGCCGGGTCGGGTGATTCCCGTACCTCCGTGCCTAACTCCATAGGCAAAATATATTTAACAACATTTTCACATTTATATTTTATAAATTCTTTTGCACTTTCAGGCTATCCGTTTAGATACCTTGCCTGTTTATGGTGCCTATTTTTAAATATGGAAATAAAAGTTTAAAATAGTTTTAATATTTAACAATCATTACAAAAAGAGTGCGCCACACACTAAGCCTCCTTTAGTGGTAGGCCCACTAGTGGCCTACACTAATAATCTCTAAAAAATACTTTACCGATGGAGTTATTTGCTCCTGTAGAGGAAGCATGAGAATTCTAACTATATGAAGTTAGGTGTAATTGTCAGAGAAGTATCTTCATAGAATTCTTATATTTCCGGTACAGGAGCAAACAGCTTCATCAGTAAGGTGTCTGCTTCCAGTGTAATAGGTTGTGGTTTCTAATCCTGGGTGTGATACTTGTAAAATGTGTATATTCAGCATAATAAAGAGGGTGTGATTTGTAAGGTGCAGGGACCAGTGAGGAAGTCGGCCACTGAAAAGACAGCAGCAGCTACTGTATCAATTAACTTAATTCAGTGGTGTCACAGAATGGGAGGAGAGGTGCCCCCTTCGGAGCAGGAGCCCGGCGGCAGATGACTCCGTTGCCTCTCAGAGTTCTGCCTCTGGTTACCAACCTGATATCTCTATCACTGTTGAGAACTCAGCAATCATCCCTACCCCACAAGCTCGCTGCCTAGGTGTCATCCTCGACTCTGAACTGTCCTTTGTCCCCCACATTTAACCTGTCTCAAAATCATGTTACATGCATCGGAAAAACATATCCAAAATACAATCATACCTTACACAAGACACTGCAAAACTCTAATCCATGCTCTCATTATCTCCCAGGTTGATTATTGCAATAGTCTTCTTAATGGTCTATAGGAAGAGGTTCTTTTTGAGCAAGGTGCGCAATAAAACCTTTAAGTGCAGCTACACCATGGCCCTCATTCCGAGTTGTTCGCTCGTTCTTTTTCATCGCATCGCAGTGAAAATCCGCTTAGTACGCATGCGCAATGTTCGCACTGCGACTGCGCCAAGTAACTTTACTATGAAGAAAGTATTTTTACTCACGGCTTTTTCTTCGCTCCGGCGATCGTAATGTGATTGACAGGAAATGGGTGTTACTGGGCGGAAACACGGCGTTTCAGGGGCGTGTGGCTGAAAACGCTACCGTTTCCGGAAAAAACGCAGGAGTGGCCGGGGAAACGGTGGGAGTGCCTGGGCGAACGCTGGGTGTGTTTGTGACGTCAACCAGGAACGACAAGCACTGAACTGATCGCACAGGCAGAGTAAGTCTGGAGCTACTCTGAAACTGCTAAGTAGTTAGTAATCGCAATATTGCGAATACATCGGTCGCAATTTTAAGAAGCTAAGATTCACTCCCAGTAGGCGGCGGCTTAGCGTGTGTAACTCTGCTAAATTCGCCTTGCGACCGATCAACTCGGAATGAGGGCCCATGTACATGAGAGGAAATCCACAACCACTCAAAAGAAATAGACAAAGTACAAATAGAATAGTACAAAGCAATACAGCGCACTCTGACCATGTGTCCTTCCACCAAATAAATATATAAAAGGATTCACCCTTTAGCTATCCGATTTTTCAAACTAGCAGATCGATCTATTCAAACATCCACAGAATTTAATCTGAAAATACAAGTGTTTCTCTTGTCCCCCAAGTTTTTTCAGAAAACCAGGGTCAGAGAAACACAATTAACCATATAGTGTAGTAGTTCTTTTAATAACAGAGTTAGGGGTCTCATATTGCACTTACAAAAGAACCGCCACTGTGCCCCCCGCAGTGCCCCCCGCTTTGAAGGGAACCAGACGCGTAGCGTCTAGTTTCCCTTCATGTAGAGGACCTTTGTTGTGCGGTGCGTGATCTCCTCGATCTATTACGTCTCTCCCATATGTTGTGCGGTGCGTGATGACGTCATCACGCACCGCACAACAAAGGTCCTCTCCATGAAGGGAAACTAGACGCTACGGTCTAGTTTCCCTTCAAGGAGAGGACCTTTGCTGTGCGGTGCGCGATGACGTCATTGCGCACCGCACAACATATGGGAGAGACGTAATAGATCGAGGAGAGGAGAGGAGAAGAGAAGCCGGCGGAGGAGGTCTGCAGCGGTCTGGATCAGGAACGGGGATAGTAAGTATACTTTTTTTTATTTTTTATTTTTATTTCAGCGGCGCTACAGGGGGCACAAATGGGGGCGTAACTGACCATGCCCCCATTTGAAGCCACGCCCCTATACTTTGCCCGGGGCGCCACAAGGCCAAGAACCGGCCCTGACTACAGGCAGACTTCAACCCCCCTCCCTCCTCCTTTTGGGTTCCATCTGGGAAGGTGACAGGAGTCCTGTATATGTCTGCTGCAGGGCCGGTTCTGGCGCTCTGTGCGCCCCGGGCAGCAATAGGGGGTGTGGCTTCGTACAGGGGGTGTGGTCATTTACGCCCCCTGTACAGACTGAAATGATGTGCGGTGCGCGATGACGTAGCGTCTAGTTCCCTTCGTGGAGAGGACCTTTGCTGTGCGGTGCGCGATGATGTCATCGTGCACCGCACAGTAAAGGACCTCTCCACGAAGGGAAACTAGACGCGTACGCGTCTAGTTTCCCTTCACAGCGGCAGCGGGGGGGCAGTGGCCAGCGGCAGCAAGGGGGCAGTGGGCAGCAGGGGGCACACAGCAGCTGCGGATCTTGCCCTGGTGCGGCGCCCTCCGGATGGCGCCCTGCGCCCTCTGGAAGGCGGCGCCCCGGGCAAAAGTCCTGCTTGCCCATGGCAAGATCCGCTACTGGTCTGCTGCTATGCCACATTTGGAGTATTTTATCATGCCTGTTTCTATGTTTGTTTGTAAGTGCATTTGGTATTAAAACTTTCATTGTTTTTAAGAACTACTGCACTATTATTTTTTACCTCTTGAACCCTGACATGCTGGCAAGTGTCTAGGGATAAGAGGCTTGTATATTTCCAGGTCTTTGGTCTGGTTTAGAAACTAGCAGCAGAAAGGAATTATCTACTGGGAGCAGAAGTGCCTTTTGGATATCATGATACAAATGCAAATATTCTTTCTACTTTTGTAAGTGCAATATGAGACCCCTAACTCATGTTATTAAAAGAACTACTACACTATATGGTTAATTGTGTTTCTCTGACCCTGGTTTTCTGAAAAAACTTGGGGGACAAGAGAAACACTTGTCTTTTCAGATTCAATTCTGTGGATGTTTGAATAGATCGATCTGCTAGTTTGAAAAATCGGATAGCTAAAGGGTGAATCCTTTTATATTCTTAATGGTCTAACAAAAAGAGCTGAGTTGAATGCAACTGCGAGGCCCATCTGCACCTACGCAGAACAAGTCCTGTACATGCGCAGTTCTCCCACCATAGGATTTGGGATCCTTGGAATTGGAGGCTCAATCATCATCATCATCATCATCATCATTTATAAGGGTGAATTACCAATTTAATTAAACAAATAAATGCAGAAATGGAATACATGAAATAATATCGTCACAGTGTCCCTGTCTCATTATTGATTTTAGACATAATTTAGGGAATGTTGCAGTTATTATTACCATGGTTGGCCTAAAGGTGACAACATGACACAGTTTGAAGTAGCATTCTTACATTGTCAATATGTGCCATTCATTTCATCATTTTTCTGGTTCATATATGCCTTCTGTGTCATTGTTTGGTTGCTGCATTTTGTATTACAATGGGACTGGCTGAGGTACAGTGGGACATTTGCCCGTTGTGTAGCGTACTAGCTTTCCATGCGTGAGTTGACTCTACACGTATATATAATCAGGGCCGGTTCTGGGGCTCTGTGCGCCCCGGGCGCCAATAGGGGGCGTGGCTTCGTGCAGGGGGCATGGTCATTTACGCCCCCTGTACAGACTGAAATGATGTGCGGTGCGCGATGACATCATCGCGCACCGCACAGCAAAAGTCCTTTCCACGAAGGGAAACTAGACGCGTACGCATCTAGTTTCCCTTCACAGCGGCCAGCGGCAGCGGAATCAACCCAGCGGCAGCGGGGGGCACAGCAGCAGCGGATCTTGCCCTGGTGCGGCGCCCTCCGGATGGCGCCCTGCTCCCTCCGGAAGGCGGCGCCCCGGGCAAAAGTCCTGCTTGCCCGTGGCAAGATCCGCTACTGTATATAATATATAGAGTATAACCGTATGCAAATACGGTGAGAATTCAGAGACAAACGCTCTCTTATTGCATCTGCAGTAAAGACTGGAGAGGCGGAAAGGGGTAGGAAGGGGTGTCCCACATTCCAGACGGGCTAAATCTTGTTATACAAGTTTTCATAGTTATACTTTATCTTTATTTTTTACCTTATACCACTTTTTTTGCTTGCAGATGATGCATCTGACAACGTTTCTTCATACCCTGAGGACAGTATACCTCAAGCAGGGCCAGATTAACACTGGGGTGGATGGAGCTCCAGCTCCAGGCCTCCACATAATTATAAGCCCATCATCATGGCAGAATAATGATGACCAGCTGCCTAGGTGGACACACATTCAGTCATTTGGGTGTGGTATGCGTGGCCGGTGGTCAGCATACCGACGCCAGTATCCTGGCAGTAGAATTCCAGCGGGGGGGGGGGAGGGCAAGCGCAACAAGCCCCTTGCGGGCGCCATGAGTTATAGTCCCTGTTGGTCGGCATGCCGACCATGACACCCCTGGAGGGAGAATAAATAGCATGGTGCGCGTAGCACGCCACCGTGCCCGCAGCGTGGTGAGTGCATTGAGTCCGCAAGGGGCTCTTTTGCGCTAACCCCACTGCCGGCATTCTGGCTGTCGGGATCCCGTTACCGGTATGCTGGGCACCAGGATCCTGACAGCCGGCAACTTGTAGTACACCCCCACTGACATCACTAAGGGGGCATGGCTTCACGGGGAAAGTCCCTGATTATCTCACTCTGGGGGTGTGCAGGCTGCCCAAAGAGACTCTTCCAGCACTGTAGGCAGTGTCGACTCCTTCTCAGTGACATGAGCCGAGTGCAGCAGGATAATGTCACACTGCAGCACCCCTGGAAGAGTGACACCCGGGAGCGGCCAACAACCCCCGCACCCCTCTTGTGACGCCACTACACTGTAGGGTATGTACTTTTTCAGCTCTCTCTGTAACCGATAGCATCAATAGAGTTCTTAGGGTCTATGAATGAAGCAGTGAAAAGAGTGGAGAAAAGGGCTAGTGGAGAAGTTGCCCAAGGCAACCAATCAGCTTTGAAGGAAGCCTTTATCAAGTACATTCTATAAAATGTAAGGGAGATGCTGATTGGTTGTCATGGGCAACTTCTCCACAGGTCTGATTCTCCACTGTCTGCTTCATGAATAGACCCCTTACTACAGTAACTGACCAGTATCCTCTGGTGCTGGAGCTCTATCCGCCCTATTGTTACTCTCGCCCTGCACCTGTTTTATTTATTACACCAAGTCCAATATGTTTAAAGTGTTCTCTGTGCAGTGCTGCAGTATATGCTGGCAATTATATCATTAAATTCTGATGATAATAATAATAATAATAATAATAATAATAACAATAATATTACCATTGAAGTCATTTTACAAACATGTAAAAGTAACGTGGATATGATATTGTACAATAAGGAAAATAAAAAACATTATTATTAGAAACATGCAGTCTAATTGCTAAAAACAAAAATAGTAAAGTTCATTAGTAAAAAAATAAAATAAAATAAAAATAATAATAATAATAATAATAATAATAATTCTACCTATCCCTAACATGTTAAGGATGTACAGTATCTTATGAACAGTCTAATGGATAGTTGTAAAAGTCTCTGGCTATCTGGCCGGTGACTCAGGGAATTGGAATAGGAGAATATTGATGAGGGTGCAAAACGGAATAAACTATTTTTGGTCCTGTAAGATCAGTGGAAACTCTGTGACAGGTCCATGGTCAAGGTTTCCCTATCCACACTACGGGGCTTTGTATTCTGCACCTGTAAGTGCCAGGAAAGATTTAATTGGCTTTAGGTGGGATCACGAATGGATAGTGACTCACACAGGCTTCCACATAACTCCTTCCATCACTGTCAGGGAACAGGGAACTTACTCATGGCTTGGGGGTCTGTTTCCAGAACAATATCAGGTTTGCATATAAAGTTTACAGAGTCTTTCAAATATAAAGAAATACACTTTTCTATGTAAAAATTTAGCTATCGTTGCTTTGGATTGCAAGCTCTTTGACTTATTGTTTATTAGTCTCCATGCTTGGCATATAACGCTCATGTGCATAGCAAAGGAATCTCCTTGGCAACCTTATGTTTAATATTCTTTCCACCTTTCTTTAACTGAACAAATGGAAAAAAACTCTCAGCTTCTGCTCTTCAGGAGAACCAGCGGCCCTGCCCTGCTCAGACAGCTGGTACTATGTCCACTGTAGGTATATGTGAATAACTGCCGAACGTTACCTCATAATCATGGAATAAGATATTTTTGTAATAATTACTGTTGTAACAAAAAATGTACGTTTATTTAGCAGCTAAGGTCCATTCTGGGCAGCCATATTAACCTCCTCTAAAGCTGCCATTTGAGATTCCGTATTGAGTAGATGGGCTATACAAATAACTTCATAGAAGGTTTAAATAACACTAACTTTACCACTACTGAAAACAGGGGGAGATGTATCAAACCTTCCAATCAGTGGAGAAGTGGACCACTGCAGACGTTGCCTGTAGAAACCAGCTTCTACCTATAATTTTATATAGTGCACTTAAAAAGTGCTAGCTAGAATCGGAATCTGGTTACTACGGGCAACTTGACCACTTGTCATCTTCTCCACTCTTTAGGTTTAATATATTCCCCCCATAGTATCTGTTAGAATGTGCAAGGTCAAGTGGGTGGGCTCTACAAAAGGTCAATTTTATAAAATTTTTCTAAAATGATCAAAATCACAATTAATCACAGAGAACAAAAATAGAAAGCTTGGTTATAGCTCGCTAAACCAGTGGTTCCCAAACTCGGCCCTCAAGGCACCCAACAGTGCAGGTTTTACAGATATCCATGGCTCAGCACACATTGTTAAATCAAACTGACTGAGGTACTAAGTAAGTCATGCATGGATATAGAAAAATAGAAGCATAAGATATGACGGCAGAATCATTTGGCCTATCTAGTCTGCCCATGTACACGCACACACTTACACACTAGGGTTAATTTTGGTGGGAGCCAATTAACATACCGGTATATTTTTGGAGTGTGGGAGGAAACCTAAGTACCCAGAGGAAACATACACAAGTATGGGAAGAATATACAAACTCCACACAGATATGGCCATGGTGGGAATCAAACCCATGACCTCAGTTCTGTGAGGCTGTAATGCCATAGCTGCCTATCTTGCTGCCCCCTCCTCCAGGAGGTGGCAGTGTGGCAGCATGGCTGGCAGCAAGGTGGGCTGTCCTGGGGTGTAGACCTGCAGGAAGATGGGCAGTCCGGGGGCGTGGTGTCATGATCAAGTCATCATGGCTCTGCCCCCTGCAGGGGCGAGAAAACAGGCATTGTATAGTGGGGGGTGGGGTGGAGCTACGATGACGCGATTCAGTGCAAATCGCGCCATCGTATTGCCTCGGGTCACCCACTTGTTCTCTGCTGTGGGTGGCCATGGGGAGGGAAGGGATGGGATGCTAGGAAAAGTGGGAGACTTGCCCACCTCTCCGGTGGTCCAGGAGGGCCACCAGATTTTCAGGAGCCTCCCAGTCATTCCGGAAGGGTAGACTAGTATGTAAATGCTAACATTTACAGTATCCATACTACCCAATCTGGACAGTTAGGGTGCTTTGAGGACCGCATTTGGGAACCTCAGCTCTAATCTGTGGAGCAGTGATTTTCTATTATTAAAACAGCATAAGATAGAGCAGTCATTAAAGAAGAAGAAGAATAAACTAACAATTATATGTATTGACAGTGTATAGTTATACATACATACATACCAAGGGAAGGGGTGGGGGGGGGTTCTGGACTGCACACTGTAATTTTAAACATAATAGAGGTGCTACCATGCTGAAACTTGTAGTATGATACAGGACAAAGACAGTGCTCTAAGCACTAAGAACACCTACAGTATAGTCAAAACATTCATGATGATCTCTATAAATTCTATAAATAAGGTTCTTAGCAAATGTTTGCCATGCCCATCTACCACGTCAAGGGGAACCCCATCAGATGTCAATTTATCAAGGACTTACCATAATAGTGCCTATTCTAATATGTAGATAATAATGTAGACTATCAGTATTCTTCTAAATTAGTGTGTACCTGTATTTTATTTTCCCTCACAACAGTCACAGCAGTTACAATTACCCCAGGTAGCTTTTAGCTAGCAGAGCAGCAGTGCTTCAACCTACACTGGCATGAGGACACACAGCTTGCAGAATACTGGAGCCTGCATAGCCTGCAAGGGATGCAGGGTGTGTGACAGAAGGTGCCCATAACGAGATTTTCAGCACAAAGTGCTAAAAGAGAAAATTCAGTTGCTAGCAGCGAACAGCAGTGTACCGGTGTTGTGGAAAGGCTGCTTTGATGTTCTGATCAAAAAAGTTGGCAGTATTGGAGGGAGCTGTAGCAATCCATGTAAGTAGGGACAGGTGCCTTGTTTAGTAGTGGCAGCTTGGAGTTCAAGGAGAGTGGGTCAACCATGTGGAAGCTTAAGACCCCATTACTGAAAATTGAGAGAAAAAATTCAGGTGGTGGATAGCCGGAGGACAGCCTGCATGTGAAGGGAGCGTAGTTTGCTTAATGGGTGATTCAGACTGTTGGAAAACATATATGTGTGCAGGTGTTGATATTGCAGAGTTATATATGCACACACCAGCGGATGACAGCCCAGTTACTTACGCAGTGGTGTTGGTTTACTGATAGAAAGTAGATACGCCGTACTCACTGTTACATGAACACTGGTGATGGAGCGGAGCTAAAGTCAAGTGGGGTTTCATTCAGCCCACCAGCTGGTGAGTATATAGTGCAAACAGGTAGGGGTGCAGGGAAGCTGAAACAGCTTTATTGAAGGTATTAACTAGGTCTCTCATAAAGACAAGTTGGCCCCTGCACATGCTCAGTAGTGGTCTCGGTGGCCTTCTTTGGATGGGGCATGAGGCCTCCCTGGAGAACAGGAAGACTGGAGTTGGTGAAGTTACGCACTCTTTCAACAGGGACCTCTGTGCGCCTGCACCTGTTGCCCAGCTAGTAATCAGGCACTGATAAATAATGCCACCAAGAGGAACATGAACATCTGTATTTTATCACCTTTATCATGAGGCCTACTGTGACAAATTACATGGCCCTATGTGGGCACTGCTATTATGTACTGTTAGGACTGCTGACATCGGAGAAGCCTTGGAGTGGCTCAGCAGCTTAAACATGTGTTTGCAACCATGTGTAAACTAATTCTCTGAATTTCTATTACCAGATAAGTTCAGGTATGGTTACAGGTAATTATTACACCCCCCCCCCCCCCCACCCACCCACACCCTTCTCTGTCTGTTTATCTGTATTTTATATCGGTGAAAAGGTGGTTTTCTGTTTCACTGAAATGTTCCTTGAGATCTTCCAAGTAACATAGGCTATGAATCATTTCACTTTCATGTTAATTGGCTAATTAGCAAAAAAAAGAAAAATCTTGTATTTTATATCAGTGGCCAGAATTATCTCTGTTCTATACAGTATATCAAGTACTGTTTGTACACCTAAATTCAGACATGAACTCACGTGCCTTGTAATTTGTTTTATGGGATAAGATAAGATGAATTAGATTCTATGGTTTCAATGGTTGCAAAGGGCACATTTATATCAGAAGAGACTCTAGATCGCATGCTAAAGAATGGAGTTTTTTGGTATTTGGGCTTAGGATGTGCCATTTATCAGGGGTTTTTCCATACTTTCAATGGGACAGATGTAGTTTTGTCTATATGATGCAGGTAAGTACATTTATATGTGCTGAAATGCATAGTTAAATATAATCAAGTTAATGTATGCAATGTACGCAAGTTATTGTATGCAAGCTAATCCTAGCTCATATATCATGTCCAAAAATAACCTGTCAGCTATTCACATCAAGGCCCCATTACATACTTGCCAGGGGGAGGTACAAGGGGCGTCACAGTTTGATTGGCATTTTCATGTCTCCTCCCAGCTGCTCCATGTTGCACCATTAGGCAGCATGAGTATGATGTTCATTGCCAACCGTGCCATTAAACTGGCTGGCCATGCACTTCACCGCAAAAGTGGGTTGAATGTCTAAGGCTGGTCTATTCTCCTTGGTGTCACCAGAATTCTGAAATCTGCCAGAAAGTCCAGGAGTGTAGACAACTGTGACCAGGGCCGGGTTGCCCATCTGGCACTTCTGGCATATGCACACAGAGAGCCGGGAAGGCCGCACACAGCGCAGCCTCCGGCTCTCTGGTTTAGCTGCCCCCACTGGTCTCCATGGAAATGAGGGCATGACGCGAGTCCACACCTCCCGGACTCGCGCCGCACCCCTTCTCCCAGCAAGCATCTCCATGGAAATGGGGACGTGCCACGATGGCGTAGCATGCCCCCATACATTGTGTCAGCGCACCCTCCGTGACATGCACGTGCCCCCCCGTGACGCGTGCGCGTTCAAAAATACCCATTACAATATATTTTGTATATTCCGTTTACTGTATGGTTACACAAAAGTTGAGAGTTTCATGCCTGGCAGCTGTTTTCCCCTAGATCATCCAGCACAGAATGAGAATAAAATATGATTTCTGGATTAAGAAGATTTTGGGTCTGGCTGCTCTTCCTGCAGAGGAAATTATATCTCCCCCCTTTTCAACAGTTTGTGTTCGTTTCTTCCAAGAACTGAGATGGCAAATTCTCTTCCTAGATAAACGCTACCAAAAATGCTAAATTAAATCCATTTCCTATTGGATACGTGGACACAGTAATTTTAGCATGAAGCCGTTGGTTGTCTATAAAGTACGTGAAGAAGTGAAAAAAGAACAAAAGAAAAGAAAAAGAATTACCCAAAGCACAGCAAGTATAATTCCATTAAGACTATAGATGTGTTGTTCAGTTCTCCAGAAATCTGCATCCTCACAAATTTTCTGGATCCAAACCAAGGAGATCTTCCTTCAGGTTGGAATTCAGATTTTAAATCTGAATTTAGGGTTCTTGATTGCACAAATGACACAATTTTAGCTATTTTGTCAATGATTATCAATTTTTTTACCGACTTTACACCGAAACCAAAATCCAAATCCGAACCAAAACACTTGATGGTGGTTTTACCAAAACCAAAACACGATGATGAATTAGAACCAAAACTAAAACACGCGAGTTTGCGCTCATCTCTAATTAAGACGTTCCACAGCACCCAGAGTGTCAGAGATTGCTGAAGAGTGAAGACGGAAAATACTTTATTTGAATTTGTGATTCACTTTCTATAGTATGTCGCAAAGTGAAGGGAGTTCACAGTTAAACAATAAAATTACTGTATGTTACTGTATATTATGATTACCTACTGGAAAGCCAAACACTGTAGACCTCCCCTTAACCAGTCACAGCAAGAAATCAATAGCACCTCCATTTAATGAATAGGCCTCCTTCATCCAACTAGATAAACTATTAAAACCCATACTGTATAGCAATTTTTGCATTTACAAAATATAAAAGCCCCCATAAACCCCACATTATATTAATGCTAATTACAGTTAATAAAGAGAGACCCCATATTAAATGAATATCCCTCACCAGCTGATACAGCCAAATAGCCGCCTCATTACTTAATAGACCTACTATATCATATTAATAGCCCCATCCAACTCCCACCTTACATTACTAGCTTCACATTATAGTAAAAGACCCATTACATTACACTAATAGCACTAAACACATATTAATAACATGACCCAATCATATATTATACGAATACCACGATCTCCCACACACAAATTACATAGTCAATGCACGTGCGCACACATACAACACACATGCAAGGGCTATATTAACACCATGCCACTCACGTAATACAAAAAAAGGTCATTGAGTTACTTTAGTAACAGTGAAAGGAGAACTTACTTCTGAGAGTGGCTTAATGGAATCATATGTTATTCTGCCTGTTGAACTGTACCATGTGTGAGTATTTATATGTACTACTGTACTGAACCATTTATATGATCTCACATTTATATTTGTGAGGAAACAGATGTCATACGTATGTTTGTATGTTCAGGAAAACTGAGAGAAAGGATGACTTAATAGTTTTATATATTATATTGTGGTTCAGTGGTGCAAAATCATGCACTTGGGTCTCAAAAATCCAAAGCCTAAATATAGTATTAACGGCACTATACTGGAAACTACTGAGGAGGAAAGAGATCTAGAAGTCCCTATTTCAGGCGACTTAAAGGCAGGTAAGCAATGTAATACAGCAATGAGGAAGGCTAGTCAGATGCTTGGTTGCATTGGGAGAGGAATCAGCAGCAGAAAGAAAGAAGTAATAATGCCACTGTATAGGTCATTGGTACGGCCTCATCTAGAATACTGTGTTCAGTTCTGGAGGCCATATCTTCAAAAGGATATTAATACATTAGAGACTGTACAAAGAAGGGCAACTAAAATGGTGCATGTCCTACATCACAAAACATACCCAGAAAGACTAAAAAAAATCTCAATATGTATAGTTTGGAGCAGAGAAGGGAAAAGGGGGACATGATAGAAACTTTTTAAATATATCAAGGGTTTTTACAAAGTCCAAGAAAGGAAACATTGTTCAAATGAAGAGAAGCAATAGGACACAAGGACATACACTGAGACTGGAGGGGGGGGGGGGGGGGGTTTCAGGGAAATTTGAGAAAAAATTACTCCACAGAAAGGGTAGTGGACAAGTGGAATAGCCTCCCATCAGAGGTGGTAGAGGCTAAGACAGTAAAGCAATTTAAACATGCATGGGATAGACATAAGGATATTCTTACAAAGAAATAAGGCCAAATAAGGTTTGAGATAAAAATATGGTAAAAAAAGAGGGCAGACTAGATGAGCCATGTGGTTCTTATCTGCCGTCAAATTCAATGTTTCTATGTTTTAAGTTGATGATAGATTTATTTTCGCATCCTTTAGCAACTGACGTGTAATGATGGGTTACTTAATTTATATGTCAAGAGATGTGTGATGGCTCAAAGGTTTACACCCTGCTGAATAGGAAGTTGTATACAGTAAGAAGCTTATCTCATACTTTTTCTTGGGAAGCTCAGGGCCGTCTTAACAACATTGTAGGCAGGGCCATCTTTTCATATGGGTTCAGTGAGCAGTTGCCCAAGAGCCCCAGGAGTATAAGGGCCCTAGGCTGATAGCTGATGGTCCACTTTTTCCAGGGGTACCAGATTTTTAAATTGGCCTGGGGAACCAGATATATCTGACTTCAAAGAAGTGGCCAGCTTATGAGCTTGTTAATTGCTCTTCCCAGCCAGATATCTTGGGTTCTTTTTGACTTAGAGTTTTTCTGAGGGTATACTCCAAAAGCTGGGACTCTCCCCTTTTGGTGGACACTGGCAGCTTGTCTCTACTATGCCCAGAACCAGAGAAATCAGCCTTCCAGCAGCTGGTCCCTTCTCCAGCTCCACACGCCTGGTATGCAGTTTTATATATTTGTCGGTGGATTGCTCTGGCTCCTGAACTCTGGTCCCCAAGTCCCCAGTACCTCCTGAAAGGTGGGACTCTCTAATTTTTTATCTTATTGAAAGCTAAGAAATCTATTTCCAGGAACCGGAGATATCTGCAGACAAGTAAGCTACCCTCCCACCAAAAAATTATGAATATTAAGCTCACTCCATTATCCACCCCTCCCTTGCATATTAAACACCCCCTATCACCCTGGAAGTCATGTATCGGGGTCCCTTCATTCAGCCCAATGCCCCCTTCTACAGTTTAGTGGTCTCCCTCCTGCCCCATCTCTCACCATCTGTGCAGTAAAGGAGTAATTAGCAGAAATGACTGCTCCAGGTCCTACATTCTGAGCGGAAGATAGAACACCCCCTACTTCCCGCGGGACATAAAAACTGCTGCTGTTAGCACCCCCCACCCCTACCGCTGGAAGATGGGTAGGGGCCCCAGTGCATTTCTTTGCCCAGGTGCCTACACTGCTGCTAAGATGGCCCCTACCCACCCATTCACAGGAATTACCTCTTCTGCGGACCTGCATGGTCTCTCCACATGCTTCCATACAGTGAATGGCAGAACTCTGATTGGTGGAGATCTCCAGCCATCCACCAGTTAGCATGCTGACAGCTATTCACTGCTTGTCTGTAGGCTGTGAGGCTGGTAGAGAATGCTGCACTCTGATTGGTGAATAGATCTGGCCATCCACCATTCAGCATAATGACAGCCATTCAGAGCGTCCAGACAGCATTCTCTACCCGCCTTCCAAGAAGCTCCTGAGGCACCAGCTTTGGAGTTTCCACTGCCAAGCACTCCCCTGCTCGAAGGCCCCTAAAATCGTGGGGCCTCGGGCAGCTGCCTAGTGTGCCTATACATTAAGATGGCCCTTCGAAACATTAGTGTAACACAAGGGCTAATTGTCTATGGTTGTTCTGGTACAATATGAATATTTAGGAAGGATAAATAGAAATTAACTGCTTGGACCATCTGTATTGTGTTGTATTCAATGTGAATAAAAACAGCAGCGATATTGCAACTTTTTAGTACCCCAATAATTAATGAGCGCATTACTTATTAGCAGGTATTCGAAATTTGTGCTATGGGGTTTATGTAATGGCCTATGAGATGCAGGCAGCTACAGGATAGTGTCAATTTAGTCGCTGGATATTACCTTTTACAGAACTGCTGCTTTAAATCTAGCAGCTAAATCGCCATCATATCACAGCAGCCTTAAACTCGCAGACTATTGCACATACTCAGAGGCGTCACTCACTAAGGAGGACCTGGTGCGGCCGCTGCCGCAAAAGGGGCATGGCCTCCTTGATACATGGGTGTGGCTTCTTGGGGGCACACAAAACACTTGTAAGTAACAGCATTAGCCTTTCATTATATAGGATTTTACCGACATTACAGTGTTAATTCACAATATACAATCTCCATCATTAATTGCATGAGTTTAAGTGTAAAGATTGTTGTTTTTATCCTTGCAGTCTTGCTGGAACAATATATAAAATATATCTGTTACCCACATGTATTATGTTCCTGTTATCCTATCAACTGCACTCTTGCAAGCAGGGCCCTCCTACCTCTTTCTCTGTCTGTTAATACAGTCTCATTTTATTAATACTTTGTACTCAACTGTAAAGCACAGTGGAATATGTTGGAACAATATGAAATACTAGTAAATAAATACATAAGCCTATCACATTCCTGAACAACCTTCTAAACCCCTCTACGATATTGTACCAGAATACCACCCATTTACACAGTTCTCTTTCTGTAGTCCCACAACCTACTGACCTGATTGCGCTGCGATGGAATCTTAACGTCCCACAAAGCACTTTCCTCACTGTATTCTGGCAGGACCAATGTGCACATTGTGACATCGGGGGTAATTCTGAGTTGATCACAGCAGGAAATTTTTTAGCAGTTGGGCAAAACCATGTGCACTGCAGGAGGGGCAGATATAACATTTGCAGAGAGTGTTAGATTTGGGTGTGGTGAGTTCAATCTGCAATCTAAATTGCAGTGTAAAAATAAAGCAGCCAGAAACAAAATAACCCACCCAAATCTAACTCTCTCTGCACATGTTATATCTGCCTCCCCTGCAGTGCACATGGTTTTGCCCAACTGCTAAAAAATTTCCTGCTGCGATCAACTTGGAATTACCCCCATCATCAAGCATACTGCTATATTCTTATAGATTGTAATATTGCAAACACTGCCCTCGTACCTCTTTGTTTTTAGACACATTGTTAATACTGTTTTTATACCCACTACAGAGTATGTAACAGGGTTGCAACTAGGAGTGTGCGAGTTACGTCGCCACCCTATGGGGCGGAGCTATCGCTGGCTTGGTGACACCTGTATTTGACTAGTAGAGTACAATGGAATGTCACCCCGCAGCCTGGGCAGCCGCCGCAGAGCTGCCTGGCATGTTCTTAGGATGCACCATGGGCTCAGCTTCTACCTCAGTGATGGCTAACCTTGACACTCCAGCTGTTGTTGAACTACACATCCCAGCATGCCCTGCTACAGTTTTGCTATTTGGCCTTGCTAAAACTGATACAGGGCATGCTGGGATGTGTAGTTCAACAACAGCTGGAGTGTCAAGGTTAGCCATCACTGTTCTACCTGGTCCTGGCAGCCCCGCCCCCTCATGATGTCACGTGTATGGGATGCAGGCAAGGGGTAAGGGTGCCCCTAGGCACAACATTAACGACCGCCCCTCCCTTTATTATTTTTATTGATTGGTTATAAGCCCTCATTTGATGACAGCCAATTTAATAGAATAATAAAAAAGCCACTAACAATGAATTTTCTTTATTTTTTTAATTATATATACTTATTTACAAAGTAGGACAGCTTACAGGGGCAGTATGTGCATGTCCTACCTGTTTACACTCCATTCAAGGTGGCATACGGTGTAGTGCCTCACGTGCCTAATGGGAAATTTGCCACTGGATGCAGGGCTGGCTCAGGGTTAGTGGCGTATCAATAATGGATGCAGTGTGTGCAGTGCACATGTCGTCCCTCGGGTCCAGGGGGGACCATGCCACACATGCTGCACCCATTTCTTTTATACTCACCTCTCCCGAGTCTCGTGTCCACTGCATGAGCCCGGCAAAATCACTGGGAAAATTATGCGGTAGCCATTTTCCTGGTGTTTTGTACATGCGCAGTAGGGGAATCACAGTAAAAATGGCCACCACACCATTTTCCCAGAGTCCTGCACATGCTAGAGTCTACTAGCACTGCCGCTCACTCACACACTACGCTGCCGGCTATAGGGAGAGAGAGGAGGGGGCCCAGACATATTCCTCACAAGAAGCCACTCCACTATTATTGCCCGGGGTGCATTGTCACCCTGCAAAAATCCCTAGTACATTGCTTTGTAATGACAACCCTTTGCTGTACATTGCAGCACACAAATTGTTAACTTCATATTGTTTATATCAGAAACTTTTAGTATGAAAAAACTAGATGTTGCCAAATTAAAACAATGTCCACAATATCCCATGAAAGGAGCAAGGGGTGGGGGTGGTGGGGTGGAAACATTAAGGTTTTGGCTTGATACAATTTCCTTCTTGAAATGTATCTAATTCCCAAACCTCTAAATGAAACCGTTTACTCACCAAAAATTGTCCGTCAGGATTACTAAACATTCTCAGTCCACGGGGCCTCGTCAGTATTATTTTGTTTCACGCTGAATCTAGTTTATATTACCTCTTATCCAGGGCACACGTAGTATAGACTTAGGTCTTGGCCAGAGCTGATGGTAAGGTCTGCCATGTATGAATAACGCGACTGGTTGAAAGTTCATGGAGAAGTTGGTGCTACCAGCTGGCTGAGCCTGTGACAGCAGATAAGGTGCCCTGTAGCAGTAGGTGTCAGATACATTTGGAATTCCCTGTATACAGAGGACAATGGGATTTCTGCAAAATATGGACTTGATTAAAATACACGAAACGCTAGAATGACTTCCAACAGTAACTCTGTGTATACGCTACATAAATAAGTAAATGGCTGCCAGCGCTGCAGCAAAACAGTGGACTTTGGCCCTCATTCCGAGTTGTTCGCTCGGTATTTTTCATTGCATCGCAGTGAAAATCCGCTTAGTACGCATGCGCAATGTTCGCACTGCGACTGCGCCAAGTAACTTTACTATGAAGAAAGTAATTTTACTCACGGCTTTTTCTTCGCTCCGGCGATCGTAATGTGATTGACAGGAAATGGGTGTTACTGGGCGGAAACACGGCGTTTCAGGGGCGTGTGGCTGAAAACGCTACCGTTTCCGGAAAAAACGCAGGAGTGGCCGGGGAAACGGTGGGAGTGCCTGGGCGAACGCTGGGTGTGTTTGTGACGTCAACCAGGAACGACAAGCACTGAAATGATCGCACAGGCAGAGTAAGTCTGAAGCTACTCTGAAACTGCTAAGTAGTTAGTAATCGCAATATTGCGAATACATCGGTCGCAATTTTAAGAAGCTAAGATTCACTCCCAGTAGGCGGCGGCTTAGCGTGTGTAACTCTGCTAAATTCGCCTTGCGACCGATCAACTCGGAATGAGGGCCTTTATTGTTAGTCATTAATTCATTTATCTGCCTCCCATTGCAGAATAAATTGTACTCCCCCCCCCCCCCCCCCCAAACCAACCCCCGCACCCCCAAAGCAATTTACAGGGGGAGCAGGCTGGGGTGTTAAGACCTACAGTAATGATCAGGGGAAAGACTGGGTGCCACTAGTCAGTAACAGTGATCAGGGAATAAAACCAGCTGGGGAAGTAATTTGCAAAAGATAACGGTGCACTTAAGCTCTAAGTTCCTCCCATGGGTACAGCTATCTTCCCTCTTCTTCCCTTCTTCTCCATGTGTCAGGCTGATGTTTTGCAGCTGTCTCCTGGACACCATCCAGAGGCTGCTCCAAAGTCTTGTGGATGGAAACTGAGACCATAGAGGACAGGGGGAGACACTGGGGGCGGGCTGAAAATTCCAAGTCTATCTTCTGTCTTCAGAAGAATAATGGACTTGAGGAGGACCTGGATGTTGTGACTCATGCAGAGATGAAATTATACTGATCATCTGCAGCGGTTCTTTTATTTAACCACTTCAGTGCCTCCCTGTCTGGTAATACCCAGTCTCGTTTTACTACTGTTTTGTTCCCAATTGTAAAGTGCCAGGGAATATGCTGGTGCTAGGCAAATAAGAGAAACCGAATGATTGACATAGGCAATAGGTGGTTTATATCTGTAGGCAGTGTCGGACTGGGGCATGTAGGGCCCACCGTGGGAATGCAGTGGTAGGGGCCCATGTTAGGGGTGTGGCCAGTCTGCAGAGGGTGTGTGGCCTGCCACCTCATTGGTTTGACTAACCATTATAGATTGCAACATCTGGGCCCCTTCATAAATATATACAGTAAATTCAGCTGCTGCATGCATGATAATGTACCAGATTAATAACAGATTAATAACAGCAATGCACTGTAAATAATACACCATAATCCAGTATAATGTAACATATGTATAATGTATAATTCAAGTGCACAGTCTGGAACCTGATCCTTAGAGCAGGAGGTGGTGCTCCAGGGCGTAGGGACCACCAATGGTTTCCCCTGTACCCCTGTGGGCCAGTCCAAGCCTGTCTGTAGGATGGGGGCTAGCATAGGTGCCAATCACTGGACATAGCCGGCCTATGGCAGTGCAGGGGTGTGTATTTGGGTTTATTAAAGGCTTGGGCTGTGAGCCTTTGTTCCATTCTTACCCTTTCCCTCCCCTTTTAGGTTTGTTGGTTTGGTTGTTTTGTTTATTGTTGGCTATTTTGTGGCGGGGCAGAATGGCAGGTCCCTAGTCTGGGTGCAATTATTTCACTTTAGAGTTCTCCTTTCGTTGGCTGGTTACTGAAAGGGATTTAACCCTTTTGTGTGCCCCCTCGATGTGACTACCTCTTTGGTACCAGTGAGAGCAGCTCTTAACCCCATACAGAAAACACACAGTTGAGGGTTAAGAATCACTCTGCTTTATTATAAGGTTAACAAAGGTTTATAAAGACAACGTACATGGGTGTAACTGACATGTGTTACACTCTTATTGGCTCGTTAGTAGTTACTAGGCAGAATATAAAAGATAGTGCATCAGGCGGATGTCCATATATGGGTTTTCTGCAAACGTCTTAAAACCTCTAAGAAAAGTTGGTAATCACACAGAAGTAGAGATAACAGATTTGGTCTGGAATGTAACTCTCCTTGAAAAGGAGACACAGACAAGCCTTGTATTGTATGAACAGATAAGGGTATCCTTGTAGAGAGTGGTACGTGTCTATCCAAGCACATAACAGTTCATATAGCATGTTTAACCCTTCAATCCCCTCTTAGAATCATATATTTATATAACATGATTCTTTACATGGAGCTTTTTATTTCTATATTCAGTTAGGTATTGCTTATAGGCTGCAGGGGAGTTAGGAGGGATTGTAAGGACGGCTTCATACATAAGCGAGTTTTCAATACCTTTTGTGGCGAGTTTTCTGCAGCAGGGTATAATGCAAAAGAAAACAACACAAAAAATTGCTATCACAATCAATATGTAGATTCCTAGTTGAACAAGACCCTGTTTCCAATTTTCAAACCAACCAAAGTATTGGCTCCATGGGTTATCAATACCTGAATTCTTTTTTAGCTCTATGGATAAATCATCTAGTTTTTTTATGGCTAAGGTAACTTTACCGTTTGGCCCTGTGTTGTCAGGTATATAGGTACAACACCCTTCTACCTTACTAATGTAAACACAAGTACCACCTTTTTTGCTAGTATCATATCAAGGCCATACGGTTTTGGAATGTCATTTGGGAGGTGGCTTCTAATTGTTCAGCTATACCTTTGAGTGCAACTTTGGTATCGTTAATGAATCTCTGTTGGTTATAGTAGATATAATTGATCCATGCAACATTTTTATTGACAGTTATTATAGGGATTAAGGATTCAAATCCTGCAGCTACTTCATCTCTAGCTTTGAATTCGTCTGGCACCCCTCTTGGGACCCCAATTGTGTCAATATAAACATGTGGATTGAAGCTACCTATGGGGGTTTCCCTTTTTCTTCTATGTGTGGGAGCAGTGTTTGAGGTAGGGGAACCTTCATTAGTTGGGAGTATGTGTAATGGCATAATTATTTTGGCTAAGGCACATTGACCTTTCCATGGGATATCTAATCTAGTTCTGAGTTTTAAATCTCCACAGATATAATAAATGTCCCCTAGGGACTTGGTTTGATTAACTAGGATGGTGTTACGTGTTTCTGAGCAGTATCCAGGAGGAAAAGTTTTAAAATCCTTACCAGAGTGGCTAGTGGAGTTATAGCAGGTGTAGTTACCTGGGTATATGGTTATTGTGTTACCAAGGTTGGGGTTTTTTGAGAGTATGGGGTATTCCTTTTTCCATATTTCACATTGGCTGTCATTGGTTTTGGTGCCGTTGTAAAGGCTGAAAAAACAACTTTCCTGCTCTAGGGGTATATTAAGGGGCACTGTGCCTAGGTGAGGCCTAGATCTGCCACAAACATAGCAGTTACTTTTATTATGTTTATTGGCGCTATATTTCATCCATTCTAACCAGAAATTGATGTCAGAGAAACCAGTTTCAATAGCTAGGGTGTCTTCAAAGGTGGGATTGTTAATGGCTATCATATCCTTGAAGGTAGCTATATGAGGCCTTAGGGGTTTGCCTTGGGGGATAGCCTTAGACTGATACGCTGGATTGTTAAACATGTCCCATAAATGAAAGTTTTGCCTTTCGCTATAGTACCCTGTTCCCCACCATATTCCAACTACATAGGTACCATTATCTGCTCTGCTGGGGCGTTCTATGTTTAATCTGAACCTATATGCACTTAGGCCCTCGTCCATCTTAAAGATAGACATTCTAGAGAGTAGAGGTATTCCATCAGGTTGGCTCCATCTATTTAAAGCGTCTGATGGTCTGTACCCCCAGTCAATTCCTGTGTTCCACCCCACAGATTCCCAGGAATCACAGTTGTATCCCCACCATGAATCAGTAACACAAATATAAACTGTCTCAGATATTCCTGATTTTCTTTTCTTGTGTATAGAGTGTTTTGCTTCAGCAAGCTTGGAGAACATAAAGTAATCTAAGACATAGGTGGCTACGTGTGTGTTGGAGGAGTTATACCATAAGGTGGTCACCCCTTCCTTTTGTGAGATGTCAACCTCAGTTCTACAGGGAAGTGTTAGGACTGTGATGAGGGTTAGGATAACACATGCCCAGCGGGGTCCGTGGTTCACAATCATCTTCTCCATGTGTGAGGTCATCTTGGTTGGAGGTCAGGGCTGTCTGCCCCCGTTAGTACCTCTCCTCGTTGGAGGTCAGGGCTGTCTGCCCCCGTTAGTACCTCTCCTGGACTTGCTTCGCGGTTGGGGCTGGGTATCTTCTTTACTCGGGATGCATGGATCCAGGTGGGCCCCTCCTCAGTAAGGACAGCTGTTCTGGTTACTGCAACAACTTCTGTTTCTGGACCATAGGTGAAGTCTCCTGGACTCTTATTCCTGGGAAGCACCTTCACCACGACTCTGTCTCCGACCTGGAAAGGGTGTGTTGGTTCCTGTGGGTTAAAAGGATTTTTACAAACAACCTTGTGTTCAATTTCATCTAGTTTTGTTATGAGGGACCTGACGTATTCTTCCCTTATGAGCTCTAAGTCTCCTTCCTGTACTACTAATGGTTTCTTAGCCCAGGGTGTAGGGAAGGGCCTACCCATAAGTATTTCAAAGGGTGAGTAACCTAGGGTCTTTTGTGGGGTCATTCTGATTTCTGCTAAGATAATGGGAAGGACCTGTTTCCATTTGTGGAAGGTACCTCCTGTGGCCTTCCTAAGTTTGTCTTTGAGGGTCCTATTCATCCTCTCTACGACCCCTGAACTCTGCGGGTGATATGGAATATGGAATTTCCATTCAATTTGTAAGGCCTTCACCAGGGCCTGTGTGATTTTTGCTGTAAAGGCTGCGCCTTTATCACTGTTTATCTGTAGTGGGCATCCCCATCTAGGGATGATTTCTTGGGTTAAAATCCTTGCTACAGTCTTAGCATCTTCTGATTTTGTTGGAAATGCTTCTGGCCACCGTGAAAACATATCAACTATGACCAAGGCATATTCCTGTTTTCCTTTACCTGGTATGTGTGTAAAATCAATTTGCAAATGCGTAAAGGGTGTAGTAGGGTATTCAAGATGCTGATGTTTTGCTTTATCAGGATTATTTGGGTTGTTGCGTAGACAGGTAACACATCTACTGACGTAATGATCTACCAGTGTTTTAACATCAGTGATATAAAAGTCTTTGCTTAAAAGTAAGGCTGTGGTGTTCTTGCTATGATGTCCTACCCCATGGTAATGAGCAATGAACAAAGGGGCACTTGTTTGGGGTATACAAGGTTTCCCCTCTTTGCAGATTAATCCTTATTTGGGATTTTTCTGCAATACAGGATATATCCAGTCATCCAAATCCTTGTTGGAGGCTGTGGCCTGTAGCTCCGTGATAAGATATTGATCATTTATGGCAGGGGGGGTCATGACAGCCATATGGGACTGGGCAATGGGTTGTAGAGCTGCTTCTTTGGCAGTTTTGTCAGCAAGGGCATTGCCTTTGGATATGTCGTCCTTGCCACCAGTATGGGCCCTGCAGTGCAAAATTGCAATATCAGAGGGCAGTGTGATGGCATGGAGGAGGTTTGTGATAAGCTGTGCATGGGAAATGCCTTTTCCATCGGCTCCTACAAAGCCTCTTCTTGCCCAAATAACTCCATGGTCGTGGACAACGCCATGGGCATATTTGGAGTCTGTGTAAATTGTAACGGGTTTGTTTTGGTACATTTGGCAGGCTCTGGTAAGGGCTATGAGCTCTGCAGCCTGTGCCGACTGGTAAGGTATGGGCTTTGCTTCAAGAATGTCATTGGGCAGGCGCACAACGGCATAACCTGCTTGGTATGTGGAGTCATTTGGTCTGCTACAGGAGCCATCAACAAAGACATTGTCCGAACCGGGTATGGGTACAGGGGACATGTCTAATCTCGGGGAGGTCTCTGATTCTATTGATGCTGAGCAGTCATGGTTGTCAGGTATGTCATCTTGGGGACCCTTTAGTCCTAGGAGTGCATTAAGAATGGGTGCTGGGCTTGATGACGTGTTTGCATATTTGATGATGAGGGATGGGTTGCTTTGCAATAGGACTTCATACCCACTAAGGCGTTGGGCTGACATATGCTGTGTATGCAAGCCGTTAAGTATTGCTACTACATCATGTGTTGTGTGTAGAATTGTTGTGTGACCTAAGGTGAGTGTAGTTGCCATCTCAGCCACCATTGCACAAGCTGCCAGTGCTCTGAGGCAGGCAGGCATACCTTGGACCGACACAGGAATACCACAGGGCGCAGTTTGCCTCCATGTGAGTTAGTACCCCCGCCATGGTTTTACAGTTGTCCCTTGCATATAAATGAAACGGCAGTACAGTTTGGGAGGCTCAGTGCCGGACTTTTTACCAACATACATTTTAGACTTTCATATGCAGTTAACATTTCTTGTGACCATTGAATCTGTTTAGGTTTGTTATTGAGAGTGGCTTGTCTCAAGATATTGTCATAGTAGGAACAATCAGATATCCACTGTCTGCAGTAATTAATCATGCCCAGAAAGGATAGCATTTCCTTCTGAGTAGTTGGGGTGACCAGGCCCAATACAGACTGAATGCGTTGTGGACTGATTTTCCTTTCTCCCTCTGTGAGTACAAAACCCAAATAATCGACATGCTTTTTACACCATTGCATTTTTGTTTTAGACACCTTGTGTCCACATTCACAGAGCCAGTTTAACAGTGATATACCATCCTGTCGGCAGGCCTCCTCCGTTTGACTACAGAGAAGCAGATCATCTGCATACTGTAGCAGGACAGAACCATAGGGGGGGTGCCAGGGAGCCAATGTGGCTTGGAGTACAATGCTATACACAACAGGTGAATCAATCCATCCCTGTGGTAATCTGCACCATGTTAACTGCTTGCCCTCAAAAGAAAAGGCAAAAAGTAACTGTGTTTGGGGGTCCACTGGTATGCTGAAAAATGCATTTTTTAAATCAATCACTGAGAAAAATGCAGCATCTACAGGGATGGCTGAGAGGAGTGAGTTTACATCAGGTACAATTGGTGCAATGGGAACAATTAGTTGATTGATTGCTCTGAGATCTTGTACAAATCTCACAGACCCATCTGCTTTTGCTACAGGGTTGACTGGTGTGCAGTATGGGGATACTACATGTCTAAGAATGCCTTGTTCTAAAAATTGCTGTACCATAGGTCTAAGACCTTCTATTTTTTCTTTTGACAAAGGGTATTGTTTGTGGTACACGGGTTGTGAGTCAGGTTTGAGTGTAGCTTTGTATGGTGTACATGATATTAGGCCAGTGTCATAGGGCCCTTCTGACCATACCTGGGGGTTTACAGTTTCTAACTCAGGTGGTGTGTCAAGGTTTACCCACACAGGTAAATGAGGTGATACAACATCCATGCCGCTACTTGAGGCAGAGGGACTAATTGTGATTTCGAGACGGCTGAGAAGATCCCTTCCCAGTAGGTTTATTGGGCATTCAGGTATTACAGAAAAGTTGTGTCTTCCCATATAAACGCCCTTCAAAGTTTCTATACTGATGGCGTCGGTAATATAGGCTTTTGTGGGTATCCCATTAATTCCCATTGAAGGAGCGGACTTTCTTAAGGGTCCATGGTACTGGTCCCTACACAGGACACTGGTGGTGGCTCCACTGTCCTTCCAGTAACCAGTGAGCTGCATGAAAGTCGGGACACTCTCCTCCGGGCCCCGTCAGCGGGGCTGTCCCTGTCAGTCAACTCGAAAACGGGGAAAGTCTTTAGTCTGGTCTCTGGGTTGGCTGCGGGGTGGTGCATCGTTGTGCATAGGGTCCCGGGCATGTCGGGGTCTGCTGGGGGGATATGGACAATCCCTGGCCCAGTGGCCATCTTTCCCGCAATTGTAACATGTATTGGTCTGTCTCCTAGAAATAGGTGGAGGTCCCATAGGGCCCCTCTGGAACCTATTGTCTTGGGGTGGGCGGAAAGACCTATTTGGCTTTCCCGGGGGGTTCTGGTAGTTATGTGAGAGTATAGTACTGACAGATTTCCTCATTTCAAAACAACCTGCTGCTTCTTTCTCATATAAATGTTTTTCGAAATCTTTAAAATTATCAGAGGTCCAGCTGGAAACACTTTGTTTTACTGTCAAGGTCACAGAAGGCAGTAGGTTGTTTATAAATGTGGAAATAAGTAAGCTGTCAGTATTTACTAGGGTGAGACCTGCTTCCTCTGACCAGCATTTTTTTTTTTTTTTTAAATCTCTTCCAGAATTCAGTCACATTCTCACTAGGTTTCTGTTTGCAAGCTACTGCTAGGGACGAGCGGGTTTTAAACACTGCGTTCAGATGTTCACTCAGTTCATCCCACTAAATTGTCTAGCCAGGGGTTAACAAAGTAGTAATTTGTAGGGGAGACACGAGCAACATATTCCTTGCAGGTCTCTCCCGGGAGGGGAGGGGGGTATTCAGTCTCTTTACTCTGATCTGATCCCATATTACCAATAAGTAACTAACGTGTCTAAACTGAATTAATAACAATCTTTATCATAAAAAAACATAGATTGTTCCAAACACAGTGTCATATAGTGCGTGTACACTTACCACCCACGCAATATATTTCTAAAAGAATTCACAAATAACAGGGAAGGGGAACAATAGTCTATGTATGCATTCAGCTGATCTGATCATAGATCACTGGTAACATGTGGGATTACACATTCCTACATAAACCAAAGGGACATTGGGTATACAAAATGTTTTTATGATATCAACCATACGTACACTTACCACCCGTATAATTGATATTATGCAAAATAAAGTACAATTTCTTGCATAAAATAACTGTAAATAGCAATGTTATATGGCATTCAGTGTCCGTACACTTACCACCCGTTCACTGAGTGTCCTTAATAGAAAAATTACAATATGAGTACTTATAAGACAAACATACAAACATCTAGGTGATCAAATCGAGGAGGCGTTGTTATTTGGATTTCTGGTCCATCTATGGTATCCCGGATACCTGTGCCTTTTAAAGATTATATGGACCCCTGGTCCTTGTATTGGTATCCCTGATACCTTTGCCTTTAAAGATTGGTATCCCTGATACCTTTATGTGGCGCCCGGCGCCTTTAAGAAAACAAGTTTCTTTTCTGCCAAGTCCCGGACTTGGATTGTATTTTTGGTCACGTGTTCCCGGAACACGGAATGAGTTCAGATCTAGTAGTAATCGCAATCCCTGAACGGAAAAGACAGACAATAAAATTCTCTATCTTACCGGGCAGGGGACGATCGCCTAGATCCCGGACCTAGCCCCCAGCGGAAAGGGATTTAACCCTTTTGTGTGCCCCCTCGATGTGACTACCTCTTTGGTACCAGTGAGAGCAGCTCTTAACCCCATACAGAAAACACACAGTTGAGGGTTAAGAATCACTCTGCTTTATTATAAGGTTAACAAAGGTTTATAAAGACAACGTACATGGGTGTAACTGACATGTGTTACACTCTTATTGGCTCGTTAGTAGTTACTAGGCAGAATATAAAAGATAGTGCATCAGGTGGATGTCCATATATGGGTTTTCTGCAAACGTCTTAAAACCTCTAAGAAAAGTTGGTAATCACACAGAAGTAGAGATAACAGATTTGGTCTGGAATGTAACTCTCCTTGAAAAGGAGACACAGACAAGCCTTGTATTGTATGAACAGATAAGGGTATCCTTGTAGAGAGTGGTACGTGTCTATCCAAGCACATAACAGTTCATATAGCATGTTTAACCCTTCAGTTACTTGGCTGAACCACCCTAATGGGGTCATCACCCAACCGGGTGGGTAATCAAGTTAGAAGGACGAGTGAATACTTTGGTTATGTCATAGTTGTGTTATAGTGGTGTTTGTGCACCTTGGGTGGTATCTGCCCTCAATGCATGTTGCTGGTTGTTGGGGATTGTGCTGATTCTGGCGTCCTTTCTTTGCTGCCATACTTTTCCTTTTATATAAATAAATAAATATCTACTTTTCTTTCTTCTGCCAAATCTATGTCTCCGTGTCTTTATTTATTATTAGTATTATTATTGGGCCTAATTCAGAGTTGTGCGCTATGCCGATGTTTTTGCAATTGAGCGATTACCGGCAGACTGCGCATGTGTAATGGTGGCTATGTAATTCTGCTCGCAGTGAGGATTTCTTTGCAGAGTGATGCACAGGAAGTGACTGGGGGGCGGTAACAGGGAGTGGCGGCAAAAACCCAGGCGTGTCATGGCCGGTTTCGGGGAAGTGCATCTGACGTCAGCTCCGATCACGTATGCAGTGAAACATGGCGTCTACAACATTACTGCTGCGGCCATAGACCTACTCGAGCAGTCGATGTTCCCCATTGTTGTGTATAGGCTTTCGAATGTGTATTATTATTATGTTATTGTTGTTAAGTGATTTGCTCACATGACACACCTCATCTGACAGAAGGTTTATTTAATATTAACAATAGGCTTATATTTCCTACATTTTGATGCAATATCCGCTCTAAAGTGGAAGGGATAAAAACAAATGACAGACTTTGGTAAATAATAAGTTTGCAATGGGAGTCATATTCTGAGAATGGACAATAAGGCCTCATGCAGAGCTCGAAATATACATGGGGAAATATTAGTGTATTCGCTTGTGTGCAGTTACACACAACTTGCTGTGTGCCCATCTTTTATGTCATCTCCAGCTGGTTCCACACAAGCGACATTGAGTTCAATGTATCCTAATGCCCTCCACAGTAACAACGTCTCAGTACAGTAGAGCACCGTTAGGAGCCGGTGAGGTGGACAATTAGTAGCATGAATGTGCAGATGCCAAATCTCATGGCAGCATGGTCCTGGATTGCTACCAGCACCTAAATGAATCCATGGTGCAATGATCTCAGGGGTTCCTGAGATTCCCGTATCCATGTGGAGGGGCTAAAATTACACAAATCACATAATTTTAGCCCTGCCCCTTCCCGTGGACCCATGAACAGTAGCGTTTTCACCCTGTGGGTGGCAGGGCTTGATGAGGTCAGGGCCCAGCCCCGCCACCCACAGTTCCCTGCAGCGTCTCTTCTCCGGGCTTCTCCCGGAGAGGATAAATCAAAAGTAGGTAAGTATACCTACAGCCCTGGAGCAAAAGGTGGTCCAAAGTTCTAGAAAGATATATCCAATACAGCGGCCATCTTTCTACTTCACTAAAGCTCCAGGACTGCAGAGAAAAACACATTATAATATTGTATTATTGATTGTTTAGATAATTGTTGTTTGCTCTCCTCCTTCTCATCCCCTTTTGCTCACATTTAATTAATTGAGCACACAGATAAAGTTCTGCCACAGATAACTATACAGTAATATGTCAACATTCCAGGGTCCCAGAGCCAAGAATGTTTGGCTGAAGAAGTTCAACTGAGAAAGGGAAAATCTCTAACAAGCTCCTTTAATCAGTTTTCAAGACCTGATTATATGATAAACCAGTTTCTAAAGCAGACACTATAGGGCAGATCTATGTACTAAGCACTGGAGAGAAATAAAGTGGAAAGAGGTAAAGGGGTCTATTTATTAATCCCCGGGGAGAGAGAAAATAGAGAGAGATAAAGTATCAGCCCACCAGATCCTATCATTTTTCAAACACAGCCTGTAACATGGCAGTTAGGAGCTGATTGGCCGATACTTTATCTCTCTCCACTTCATCTCTCAGTCCAAGGCTTAGTTTATCTGCCCCTATAGCTGACACATGATAACCATCTCCACTATGAAATGAATTACTCTTGCATTGGTGAACCTTCTATCTGCATATATTGTAACTCATTTAAAAAGGTTGCATGCTTTGGAGCGATCACCTTTCTCATGGTATGGTAATAATAATGCTCGATGTATCTGTCTGGGTGTGATTCATTAGGTCGACATGAGTTAGGTCGACATACATTGGGTCGACCACGTTCGGTCGACATGCATTTGGTTGACATGATCACTAGGTCGACATGGAAAAAGGTCGACATGAGGGTTTTTTTAAACTTTTTTTGGTGTCGTTTTCTTCAAAAAGTGACAGGGAACCCCAATTAGTTCACCGTGTACCCTCGCTTCGCTCGCCATGCGCTGGGCACATGTTACCATTCCCAATCATAGTCCACGTGGATTGTTAAGTATGAAAAAGGTCAAAAAATGAAGACGAAAAAATTTGAAAAACTCATGTTGACCTTTTACCATGTCGACCTAGTACATGTCTACCTAATGACCATGTCGACCTAATGCATGTAAACCTAATGCATGTCGACCAAACGTGGTCGACCCAATGTATGTCAACCTAACTTATGTCGACCTAATGACCGCCATCCATCTGTCTACACTGTTTTATGGTTCCGGTATGAATGGTCGACCATGTTATGGTCGACAGTCATTAGGTCGTCCACTATTTGTCGACATTGACATGGTCGACATGGACACATGGTCGACACATGAAAATGGTCGACACATGAAAGGTCAACACATGAAAAGGTCGACATGAGTTTTTTAACTTTTTTTGGTGTCTTTTTTTACGTAAAGTGACTGGGAACCCCAATTAGTGCACCACGTCCCCTCGCATGGCTCGCTTCGCTCGCCATGCTTCGGGCATGGTGCCTTCGCTACGCTACCGCTTCGCTCGGCACCAATTACCGTTCCAATCGTAGTCCACGTGGATCGTAAAGTATGGAAATGTTCCCCAAAAGAAAAAAAAGGTAAAAAAACTCATGTCGACCTTTTCATGTGTCGACCTTTCATGTGTCGACCATTTTCATGTGTCGACCATGTGTCCATGTCGACCATGTCAATGTCGACCAATAGTGGTCGACCTAATGACTGTCGACCATAACATGGTCGACCATGTGAACGGATACCCTGTTTTATACTTTATGCATACAGTACATTGTAACACCGGGGGCCAAATGTAATAGAGTGAGAGTTTCAAAAAGTGAGAGATTTGGTAAGGTTTTGCAGTTTTTTTTTAAAAGTGGCAATCAGTTACACAGCAAGATCAACCTGGTTTTGCAGTGTAAATGATTGCCACTTTTAAAACAAAAAAAAAAACCTTACCAAATCTCTCACTTTCTGAAACTCTCACTGTATTACATTTGGCCCCAGGTCATTAAACTTCATTGCATAACTGACGCAAGCAAGTAGACCCCTCACATGACATCCTCCCCATATCACTGAATCATTGGCTTTGAATTCTAAACTTTATACAGTAATATGACTCTAGTGCAGTTCTGAATCTGGGGATTCTCCACACTCCTACTGTAGCATGTCACATGAAAGCTGTAACATGTATATCGGTAGCAGTTTATCATTTTGTAACTTGCAGGAGATGTACAAAGGCTTAGAGAGTGATAAAGTTGAGAAAGATAAAGTACCAACTAATCAGCTCCTAACTGCCATGCTACAGGCTGTGTTTGAAAAATGTCAGGAACTGATTGGTTGTTACTTTATCTCTCTCCACTTTTGTACTCTCCAAGACTTAGGGGGTGATTCAGACCTGATCGCTGGGCTGCTAACTTTGCTGTCCTGCGTTCAGATAGTCACCGCCTCCAGGGGGAGTGTAAATTCGCTGTGCAAGTGTGCGATCACATGTGTACGCCGAGCTGCAAAAATCCACTGTGTGCAGTGTTTGCGTAGCCCAGGACTTACTCCTACAGTGCGGTCACATCAGGCTGATCGGGACCGGAGCTGACGTCAGACACCCTCCCTGAAAACGCTTGGGCACGCCTGCGTTTTTCCGGACACTCCCAATAACGGTCAGTTACCACCCACAATCGGCCACTTCCTGTCAATCAGCTTGCGAAGGCTTGTGCAAATGGATTCTTCACACCATCCCGTCGCTGACCAGCGATGCCCTTTGTTGTTGTCTGACGCATGTGCGCATTGCGGTGCATACGCATGCGCAGTTAGGACCTGATCGCCCGCTGTGCGAAAACGCACAGAAGCAAATTAGTCAGGCCCTTAGTACAGTACATCTGCCCCTAAGTTCGGTCTGCAGACTCACATATAATCTAAATTATGTAAAATATAGCTATTATAGCCATAGACACCCACAAAAATAAGAATTTGACCATTTTTAAAATGTTTCACACGAATATTAATACAAAATATAGTAAATATCATATAAAAAATTTCCGTAAGTGTGTAGCAATAATTATTTGTTGTACAGATTCCTAGTAAAGTAGTGTGAAGTAGTGCAGTGTGATTGCTTAAAAAAAAAATCAACATTTTTATTCATTTGGAATCTCCAGTAAGTGTCAATATTAATATATATTATGTACAACACCATATGGTATAAGATAACCTTCCATTACTTTAATGTGGGTCAGTTGCTATTAGGTTTTATTGCTGCCAGCACTGATTCTAAAGCAGTTTCTCAGAATCCAGTTGCATCTTCTGTGGATGCCTTTCCAAGGTATTTTACAGCTTCAGAATTGGTCAAACCAGTCTAGTTACCGCTACTCTTCACTAGTCCCCGGGGATGATATAGTATGCACATTCTGCAGCTGTAAAACCCAAAGTTTGTGCAGATCTAAGAACGCCTCACGTACAGCTACAGAGGTAACAATTCCCCCCCATCAGGCTCAGCCACACTCCTCTGCCCCCTGATGCTCAGCCTGAGGCAATGGAGACACTTCAGCAGGAATAACAGCCCTTGCTGTACTCTCATTATAATTACCATAGACTGACCGAAGTTCCAGTGGTGGCTCCTATCTTCTGGTAGGAGGGGGATGACGCTACTCGTGCTGTGCCCAGAGAGGGGAGAGACAGACCCAGCCAGCTAGCTCCCGGCGCCTCTGAAATGGATAGGGCTACCTGTAAGGCAGAGAGTGGCTTCCTACAGGAAGCTAGCTCTCTGCTAATCACAGCCCGGTCTGGCAGTCCCAGATGGAGAAAACACCTCCCAATGGGCATGCCTGTCCTGCTCGTGACTTGCAGGTAGCACATCCAATAGGAAGTCATTGCCAGTCACAGTGTAGCCAGTGCACAGGGCCGGATCTAGAACTTGTGGCGCCCAGGGCGTAAAAATAGGGGTGTGGCTTCATGGAGAAGTGGCGTGGTCAGGTGTTGCCCATGTAGCTGTGCCCTCAGTATTTGTGCCCCCAGTACTGTGCCCCCTGTAGCAGTGCCCCCAGTAGTGTGCCCCCTGTAGAGTTGTGACCCCTGTAGAGTTGTACCCCCGGTAGTATTGCCCCAGAACTGTGCCCCCTGTAGAGTTGTACCCCCGGTAGTATTGCCCCAGAACTGTGCCCCCTGTAGATTTGTGCCCCCTAGTTGCGCCGCTTACAAAAAAATAAATACAAATAAATTAATACTTACAATCCCTGCTCCTGCTTCCCAACCGCTGCTGACCTCCGTCTCCGGCTGCCCGCGCCGCTCCTCGGATCTATGGGAGAGACGTCATGACGTCTCTCCCATAGCACTGCATAGAAACTAGAGGTCAATTATGACCTCTAGCGTCTATGTGCCGCTCTCACAATGCAGTGCGGGTGCGCGATGACTTCGTTGCGCACCGCACAGCACCGCACAGCACCAGCACCTGTAGCGGATCTTGCCACAGTGGCGGCGCCCTCCGGACGGCAGCGGCGTCCTCCGAAAGGCGATGCCCCAGGTAAAAATCCTGCTTGCCCGTTGCAAGATCCGCTACTGCCAGTGCAGTCTCATGGACTGCATCTGGCTTCACTGACACTGAGCTGGGTGGCATAATTAACCTGGGAGGGCTGCAGTCCTGTAACTAAAATGTAAAATCCGACACTGGATGTAACCCTTTAGGCGCTGACCAGAAGCACAGTCAAAATTTGGCGAGATATATATATATATATATATAGAGAGAGAGAGAGAGAGAGAGAGAGAGAGAGAGGCAGTACCTGGTGCAATGTTTATAAGGGGTTACCTGGTGGAAAGTGTATAAGAGGCTCTACCTAGTATAATGTGTATAAGGAGCTACCTGGCACAATATGTTTAAGGGGCTAAATGGCACAATGAGTGTAAGAGGCTCTAGCTGGTGCAAAGTGTATAAGAGGCTCTACCTCGCGCAATGTGTATAAGGGGCTACCTGGCACAATGTGTATAAGATGCTTTAACTTTCGCAATGTGTATAAGAGGCTCTACCTGTCGCAATGTGTGTAAGGGGCCCTAACATGGCATAATGTGTATAAGGGATACTACTGTGTGGTGTAATGTGACTGACGGACACTAATGGTGTGGTGTATTGTTAATTGGTACAATTATGTGTCAACAACCCTTCCCCCATGAAGACACGCCCCTTTATTTTTGACGAGCGCCTTTGGCGCACATTGTGCCTGTTTTGAATGGGGAGGGGGCGCCAAAGGAAACGTCCGCCCTGGGCGCCACAAGAACTGCCCTGACTGCACTACAACCATCCATTACTGTATGTATTACCATTACCTACCATCACTGGGCCTAATACAGTAGCAGTTGTAAAACTGCTAAGATCGCAGATGGACGCTTTTCGGCCCCAGTGCACGGGCTTTCACTTTGCGATCGCATCCCGGAATGACATCACCTGCGTTTCCTGCGATAGGGAACATGGCCGCGGTGCACCTGCATACGTAGCCTGGCTGCATGTGCAGGGGGCTTCCACTATTCACCAATTACTGCAATGCGATCTCAATTGAATTGCAATCACATCGCTGGGCTGCTCTTCACATGCTGGGCGGCCATGCCCTGTGCTTTTTTAGCAAAACTGCTACTGAACATGAATGAGGGTCACTGCACGCTAATATTGCACTGCACTGCATCTTATCATTACTGTACACTGCACGCTAACATTGCACTGCACTACATCCTACCATTACTGTACACTGCATGCTGACATTGCACTGCACTACATCCTACCATTACTGTAACATAGTAACATAGTATCTGAGGTTGAAAAAAGACAATTGTCCATCGAGTTCAACCTATTTGTGGTCTCCTATGCATGATGATTTGACTAAAATTTCTGACTGATGCTGCTGTCAGCCGTTGCATTTTATCCCTATTTATAGTAACTATAATGCATGACTATGCACCATACCCCTGGATATCCTTATCCAATAGGAATTTATCTAACCCATTCTTAAAGGCAGTGGCGTAACTACTGCCCCCGCAGTCCTCGCGGTGGCTTGGGGGCGAGGGGCTGCGGGGGCGCCACTGATTTAGTGCAGACTGACATGCGGACGAGCGTCCGCATGTCAGTCTGCGGTCTCCTCTCCCTCCGCTGCTGTTAGGAGGGACACGGAGGGCACAGTGCGCGCCTCTCCTGTGTCCCTCCTGGGTCTCCGGCGGCCGCGGGTCTAATAAAGGAAGTGCCGTTCGTGAGCACTTCCTTTATTACAGTGACCCGCGGCCGCCGGAGACCCAGGATGGACACAGGAGAGGCGCGCACTGTGCCCTCCGTGTCCCTCCTAACAGCAGGGGAGCGGCGGCGGAGGAAGGGGGGAACGACGCACTGAGGGGGCATATCTGGCACTGGGGGGGATATATGGCACTGGGGACATATGTGGGAAGGGGGGGGGAGAATATCTGGCACTGGGGACATATATGGCACTGGGGGGAATATCTGGCACTGGGGGGGGGGATATATGGCACTGGGGGGAATATCTGGCACTGGGGGCATATTTGGCACAGGGGGGGGGATAATATCTGGCACTGGGGACATATATGGCACTGGGGGGAATATCTGGCACTGGGGGCATATATGGCACTGGGGGGGAATATCTGGCACTGGGGGCATATATGGCACTGGGGGGGGAATATCTGGCACTGGGGGCATATATGGCACTGGGGGGGGATATCTGGCACTGGGGGCATATGTGGCACTGTGGGGGAATATCTGGCACTGAGGGCATATGTGGCACTGGGGGGGTATATGTGTACCTGGCACATGGGGGGGGGGCTATATTTGGCACTGGGGGCATGTGAGTACCTGGCACCGTGGGGGAATATCTGGCACTGGGAGCACAGCCCTAGCTACAAGGACTACCTCCTAGCAACGAGCATGACACCCAGTGCATGAAACCCCTGGCAACGAGCATGACACCCAGTGCATGAAACACCTGGCAACGAGCATGACACCCAGTGCATGAAACCCCTGGCAACGAGCATGACACCCCGAGCATGAAAACCCCTGGCACTGTGCATGGAACCAAGAGCATGAAACACCTGGCAACGAGCATGACACCCAGTGCATGAAACCCCTGACAACGAGCAGGTAATTGAAAAGTAATTAGAAGCCTTACTGTAGGACTTAATGTGTAATGGGCATTACGGTGTGTGGCATAATGTATCACGGACATTGCGATGTGTGTCATAATGTGTCACAGGCATTACGGTGTATGGTATACTATATCGCGGGCATTGTGATATGTGGTATAATGTCTCAGGGTCATTGCAGTGTGTGGCATAATGTATCACGGACATTGCGGTGTGTGTCATAATGTGTCAGGCATTAAGGTGTGTAGTATACTATATCACGGGCATTGTGGTATGTGGTATAATGTCTCAGGGTCATTGCAGTGTGGCATAATATATAACGGGCATTGCGGTGTGTGGCATAGGGTATAACGGGCATTGCGATATGTGTCACAGGCATTACGGTGTATGGTATACTATATCACGGGCATTGTGGTATAATGTCTCAAGGTCATTGCAGTGTGTGGCATAATGTGTCACAGGCATTGTATGTGCTATAATGTATCGGGCATTGCAGTGTGTGGTATAATGTCTCAAGGTCATTGCAGTGTGTGGCATAATGTGTCACAGGCATTGTATGTGCTAAAATGTATCGGGCATTGCAGTGTGTGGTATAATGTGTCACGGACATTGCAGTGTGTGTCATAATGTGTCACAGACATTGTATGTGCTATAATGTATCAGGGGCATCGCAGTGTGTAGCATAATGTATAACGGGCATTGTGATTCCTGTCATAATGTGTCACAGGCATTATGGTGTGTGGCATAATGTGTCGGGGGCATTATGGTGTGTGCATACTGTGTCATGTGCATTATTGTGTGTGGCATAACGACTAAGGGCCATTGCAGTATGTGGCATAATGTATACTGGGCATTACTATAAGGAGGAAAAATGACAAATAATGTAAGGGGCATGAATCAGGATTATTTTTCTTTCCTGTGGTGGCCAACGTCTGGGCGTGCAGGTTGCAAAACTGGGGTATAAGGTAGTCTTTTCCTGCAATGCCACGCCCATTCCAATGAAGCCACGCCCATTCCAGTGAAGCCACACACCCTCTTTTGCTGCGCGCGCGCATATTTAGCCCTTTATTGCTCCCAATTATGGGGGGGGGGGGCGCCGAAGAATTTTTTGGCTTGGGGGAGATAAATTTCTAGTTACGCCACTGCTTAAAGGTGTTGACAGATTCCGCCATTACAACTCCCTCGGGCAGGGAATTCCAAACACGTATTGTCCTTACCGTGAAAAAGCCTTTACGCCGTATTGTGCGGAATCTCCTCTCCTCTAACCTGAGCGAGTGTCCACGAGTCCTCTGTGTTGATCTAACCAAAAACAGGTCCCGCGCAAGCTCTGTGTATTGTCCCCTTATATATTTGTAGATGTTGATCATATCCCCTCTTAGTCTCCTCTTTTCCAATGTAAACATGCCTAGTCTTTCAAGCCTTTCCTTGTATTCCATCGTCTCCATGCCCTTAATTAGTTTGGTCGCCCTCCTCTGTACCTTTTCAAGCTCCAGGATATCCTTTTTGTAGTACGGTGCCCAGAATTGTACACAGTATTCAAGGTGTGGCCTCACTAGTGATTTATATAACGGGAGTATAATACTCTCGTCCCTAGCATCAATACCCCGTTTTATGCATGCTAATATCTTATTAGCCTTCTTTGCTGCAGTCCTACTTTGGGTACTACTGCTTAGCTTGCTATCTATGAGGACACCTAAGTCCTTTTCCAGTACAGAATCCCCTAATTTTACCCCATTTAGTAGGTAGGTGTAATTTTTGTTCTTGTTACCACAGTGCATTGCCTTACACTTGTCTGTGTTGAAGCGCATTCTCCATTTGGCTGCCCATGCTTCTAATTTAACTAAGTCGTTCTGAAGAGACTCGGCATCCTCCTCTGTATTTATAGCCTTACACAATTTGGTATCATCTGCAAAAATTTACACCATGCTCTCTAGACCTTCTGTTAGGTCGTTAATGAAAATATTGAACAATAGCGGTCCTAATACTGAGCCTTGCGGCACACCACTTAGCACTTCAGTCCAAGTTGAAAAAGATCCATTAACCACAACGCGCTGCTTCCTATTATCTAACCAGTTTTTGACCCAAGTGCATATTGTGTTTCCTAGCCCTGTTTCTTGTAGCTTGTAGATAAGTCTCATGTGTGGTACAGTATCGAACGCTTTGGCAAAGTCTAAAAAGATTACATCCACGTCTTTACCCTGATCTAGGTTTGCGCTTACTGTTTCATAAAAGCCAAGTAAGTTGGTTTGACAGGATCTGTCCTTCATAAACCCATGTTGATTCCTTTTAATGACCTTATTGGTTTCAAGGAACTTCTGAATACTATCTCTTAGAATACCTTCCAATACTTTCCTCACTATAGATGTAAAGGGGGGTACTCACGGAGCGATCGCTGCTTAAAATCTAAGCAATCTGACTAGATTGCTTAGATTTTAAGCACGATCGCTCCGTGTGTAGCCCCCTCAGCGATAGCGATGCGCAGCCCCGCGCATCGCTATCGCTGCTGCTAGATTGGCCTGCATGCAGGCCAATCTAGCGGGTCGCTCACTTCACCCGCTGGGTGAAGTGAGCGGCCCCCCGTCTCCCCCCGCGCGCTCAGCACAGATCGCGCTGTGCTCAGCGCCGGGAGAGATGTGTGCTGAGCGGTTCGCTCAGCACACATCTCTCTGCCATCGGCCAGTGAGTACTGGCCTTTAGACTAACTGGTCTATAATTACCTGGTTCAGCTTTACTTCCCTTTTTGAATATAGGCACTACTTCCGCTATACGCCAGTCTTTGGGAACCATACCTGATATAACTGAATCCTCAAAGATCAAAGATAGCGGTTTTGCCAGTTCAGAGTGAAGCTCCATTAGAACCCTTGGAATACCATCGGGCCCTGGTGATTTATTAATCTTTAAATGTTTTAATCGGTCACAGACTACTTCCTCGCTTAAATAAGTACCTATCAGTGTGATATTCTCATTATTGAGATTGTGTGTCAGTACCTGAATTGGGTCCTCTCTAGTGAATACTGTTGAAAAAAACTAATTTAGTGTGTCCGCTATGTCATGCTAACTGCATGCTAACATTGCATTGCACTACATCCTGCCATTACTGCACACTGCATGCTAACATTGCATTGCACTACATCCTGCCATTACTGCACACTGCATGCTAACATTGCACTGCATTACATCCTACCATTACTGCACGCTAACATTGCACTGCACCATGGCTCCTATTCAGTAACGGATGCCAATGTCCGAAAAATCGCGGACGGAGTGTTTTCCGGACTTCTGTGCATGCGCTGCATCTGCGCAGCGAACGCACAAACTAGCAAATTGAGATCGCCTCCTCATATTTGACAGAAACAGTCCCTTTGCACCCTCCACCCCCACCCCACCCCATCAGCCCGCCTCCTTGCAAGCTCTGACCTGGTACCTAAAGATTTATAAATTAAAACAAAAATATGAATTTTCGCTTTGCTTTTTTGGGACGATATGATCACATCACAACTTCATGAAAACTGCGGAACGTGATAAATATGCCCCTAGCCGATCTGGCTGTCTCATTGGAATTATGGGAATATTAACTGTTATTCAAAATCCACTGACAAATGTGGTGGGGGGAAAAAGTACTGAGATTTGTGTTTAATCTGGAGGCCTGGAAGAACACGCCTTGTTCCTATCCGTTCAGCAGCAGTGACACAGTGATGAAGAGACAGATCAATCCCATCCATGTATCTTCTGGTCCTTCCTTCTCAGACACAACCTGACGTTTATAAACCTCTGGAATTATTATCCAGTATATAATTGATATCCGTCAGCAGCAAGTCTGTATAATGGGTTTAGTAAAGATATACAGTATGGAAGTCTCTGAAATTCCCATAAATTCACATATTGGGGCAGATGTATTATGCTTTGAAAAGAGAAAAAGCAGTGATAAGTGCAAGGTGATAACGCACCAGCCAGTCAGCTCCTGTCATTTTTCAAATCCGTAATGATTTACCTGGGGGTAAATTTACTAAGATGGGAGTTCTATTTCAGATGGGATGTTGCCCATAGCAACCAATCAGATTCTACTTCTCATTTATCTAGCACCTTCTAGAAGATAATATCTGGAATCTGATTGGTTGCTATGGGCAACATCCCATCTTAAATAGAACTCCCATCTTAGTAAATTTACACCCTGGTGCGTTATCACCTTGCACTTATCACTGCTTTATTACTTCTTTATCCCTTCTCCAGGTTATGTTCTTTTGCATGACTTTCTCTAAGGTCTTGTAAAACGTGCCAAGTACTGTAGCAGTGTAGCACTGCTTCCTTTACAGACTGCTGGATAGAACACAGGGGAGAGAGGGGGATAGGTGCATGCAGGGCAGTCACCTATAATACAGCCGCAGCTCATTTCCACAGTGTCCAGTGCAGTCCATGTAGCATTCCAGTGCGCTGTGACCTGGGAAATGTAAGATGTGTTGTTTGCTGTTTGTGTTGCCACAGGCTTTTGTGTGTTGTACAGTTATTTGGTTCATCTACAGCCCGCCTGATTGTGGCTTCACACAGCATATTCTCCATGTCTGTGTGGTTGGTTTCCACCCTCCTCCTACACTGCAGTATATGTACAGAATATTAGACAATCCTGCACAGACCACCTGGGTGTCGCTACGCTGACGAAGGCTGGGGATTTGGAGGTGGTTATGATGCAGAAGTTCCAAAGTGGTTTGAGGGTTAAGCGTAAAGCAGTGACTTCAGACTGTGATAGGAGCCAGATGGGAGCAGTTTGGAAAGGGGGGCCAGTTTGGAAGGGAGAAAGGGGGCAGGTTCAGAGGGGGAGGGAAGGGTAGTTTGAGTAGCTTTCTCACTTGGGCAGGGTTTGTGGGGGGACTGGATTTCCCTCTTTCAGTCCTCATTCTGTGCGGCTGGACCCCTCACTACTCTCTTCCCCATCACCCGTAGGAGACCACTGACCCGCAGAACATCAGAGGAGTCCTGGGAGCGGAACATGACTGGCACACACTTGTGAAGCTGACAAGTTACCTTCTGTTTCTTCAGCTCAGGGGTACGCATGGAGGGGCACTGCCAATTTGGATGATAAGTCTTTAGTGAGATAATACTTCTTGGTAAAGGAACAATAGCTGACAATGGCTTTGTAAATTGCTGGTGAATGTACTGCAGATAGCTATGGGATATTAGCAGCAGCTTATCAGAGATACAGTAGTGAGTTACACCGCTAGCTAGTGCTACTGTATGTAGCCAGGGTCTGGGTTATTACTATAGGAGCTGCAGGATATACCTAGTACTACTGTAACTGTGGGATCTAAATGCTGTTACACAGTGGCATGATAGTAAGGTGGTCAGTACTGCAGCACATGAATGCAACACATGATGCTGACTATTGATGATGCTTGTCACTGCCAGTGTGTATACGAATATGTGAATGAATGAGTGCATGAATTTATAGATGAATGTGTATGAATGTGCGTGACGGTATATATGAATGTGTGTATAATGCTGAGGCAAGGTGAGAACCGGGAACTCTGTAACTAGTGACCCTTATAGCTGGTGACAGCTGACCTATGGCAGAGGGGCTCTGGGGTGGGTTCTGCAGCCAGTTGTGTGTACAGTGGGTTCTGCCGCTTCTCATTGTGATGTAGGTGTTTCAGGTGACTCCTATATTTGCTGGAGATAAGACCTGATAAGAATGGCTCTATATTCCCTCCATGTGGTACTATGGGGGACATGTACTAAGCAGTGATAAAACCGGAGAAGTTGCCCATGGCAACCAATCAGCTGCTCTGTATACTTTTATAGTATGCAAATTATAAATGTTACGTCAATGCTGATTGGTTGCCATGGGTAACTTCTCCACTGGCTCACTTCTCCACTTTTATCACTGCTTAGTACATGTCCCCCTATATCTGTGCAGTGGTATATGTCGGCTTGCTCATGTACCTGATTGCTGTATATGCTGCATGCGGTCACTGCTCACTAGTCTTGTGCTGCTTCTAGGAATCACCATGCTCATTGTGTGCTGCCCTGCCCTGATCACTATGATGGTGCACTTTGGGTTGTCGGGTTGGCATCTGTTATGTGCTGTGCATCCTGTGTTTTACGTCAATCCGTCTGATGCTGTGCTTTATCTGTTATTGTGTGGTCTTGTTGTTCGCTGTCATATTAGTCTTTGTAATATACAGTATGTGGTCATGTCAGTGCTGCTTTGCTGTATTCTCAGGCTCTGACTTACGTCCAAGGTCTTTCTGTCTATACATTCCTGCATCACATCATACACCCGGGTGACAGGCAGGCAGTGTTTGGTTCTCCGTCAGCTCTGCAGCTACAAGCCCCAACATCCTTGGCTTAGAAAGATACTTGCAGAGGATGCTGGGGCATGTAGTTCCACAGCAGCCGGAGAGTCACAACTGCCTACCTTTAGTCCAGATGGTCATTGCCAACAAAGCATCTGTTAAGAAATGTGGATGCTTTGCCTTAAATAGAGATGCTATGCACTGTTACACATTAATAGATACAGTATGTCCACATGGGATCACAGCACTTAGGTCGACACTCATTAGGTTGACCACTATCGATCGACATGCATTAAATCGACATGGAAAAAGGTCGACATGAGTTTTTCACACACAAAATGTAATTTTTTTTAACTTTTTCGTACTTTACAATCCACGTGGACTACGATTGGGCATAGTAACTTTGCCCGAAGCATGCGAGGGGACATGGTGCACTAATTGGAGTTCCCGGTCACTTTTCGAAGGAAGCGACACCACATTTAAAAAAAACCCTCAAGTCGACCTTTTTCCATGTTAACCCAATGATAGTGTCGACCTATTTCATGTGTCGACCTAGTCACTGTTGACCAACAGTGGTCGACCTAATGACTGTTGACCTAGTTACTGTCGATCCTATGATCCACACCCATCCACATATAAGATAATCTGTCCCTTCAATAATAAATAAATAACTAAATAAATAATCAATGTTTAACTCAGTGGTTTCCAAACTTTTTTGAATCACGGAGCCCTAGAATATCAGAATTTTTATTCACGGCACCCCTAGGCCAAAAATTTCTTGTTGAGAATTTAGAAAGAAATATTACATTAAGTAGATTGCGTTGTGTCATCCTTAGGGTCAGTTGTGTGATGGGGACAAGATTTACTTCTGTTTGGCCACATATTTTATGACTGGCCGCCACCAGCACTGGTTTTGCCTATTATATTGACCATGAATAATTTGAATTGGTCCTGGACCACCAACCCAGGGCACCCCTGCAAGTGTCCCGAGGCACCCCAGGGAGGCACGGCACACAGTTTGGTAACCTCTGGTTTAACTAGCAGAGAGATCCCTGGTGTACACAGCAGATGCTGATCACAACGTGTCTTCCCCCTATGAGTTGCCTGGACCCCAGCAGCTGCACAGTGTCTGCTTGGACTGGAATAAATGTAGTGTGAAACAAGATGACAGGACCAGTGCAGTGTTTATACGCTCTGCTCTTATCCATGAACAGAAACTGGTCGCTGTTTGGTTTTAGGATCATCCAGAGGACTTGTCTGACACGGAACAGTTGATCGCTGTTTAATTAAATTAGCAAGCTTTCTATTCACTCCTCACCCCCACCCCTATTTCCCCAAGGGTATGGGACTCAGGGTGGATGGTGTCTAGGTTGATAGACATTAGGTCGACGCCTATTGGTCGACAGTGAGTAGGTCGACACCAGTAATAGGTCGACGCGGCCATTAGGTCGACTTTACCAAGGTCAACATGGAAAAAGGTTGACATGAGTTTTTGATGTTTTTTTTGGTGACGTTTTCTTCGTAAAGTGACCGGGAACCCCAGTTAGTGCACCGCGTCCTCTCACCATGCTTCACTCGCCATTCTTCGGGCAAAATTACCGTTCCCAAACGTAGTCCATGTGGATCGTTAAGGGCGGGATGTACTAAAGAAAAAATGTGGTAAAACCCCCGTTTTCGGGGGTTTTACTGCATTTTCAAATGTACTATCACCCGACCGCCGCGTTTTCGCAGATGAGGGTATCGCCATTTCTGGATGGCGATACCCTATAGAATCCTATGGGCTTCTTTTCGCTGGCCGCCACAACCCGCCGCAGATGCCGACCCTCGCCGCAGATGCCCACCCCCCTCCCCCTCGGCATACCTTCCTCCAGGAAGCCTGGAGCCGGAAGGTAATCTCCTCCTCCCCCTAGCAACCCAGCCGGAGGTCCTTCCGGATGCAGGGCGGAGGAGGAGGCGCCGGGGACAGCCTGCTGCCTGCTTCCCAGCAGGGCAGCAGGTGAAGATCCCGGGGAGGTGACGCACACCACCTCACAGGTATCGCGGGGGGCCTCCGTCACCGCATTGCAATATTGATCGCATACGTTAGTACATATACGGTCAACATCGCTGCGATGCGCGGCGAGGGACGGCGATGTATCTTAATACAAAGTATGAAAAAGTTCAAAAAAGAAAAAAATGTGAAAAACCCATGTCGACCTTTTTCCATGTCGACCCTGTTCAGGACGACATAATGGTTGTGTCGACCTATTTCTGGCGTCGACCTAGTCACTGTCGACCAATAGGTGTCGACCTAAGTGCTGTCGACCTAGAGTCCGGATACCTTTCCCCATACGTTACATAGTAGGATCACGTGCAAGGGTGTGACTTTACTGTTCTGCTGTCTGTGATGGCTAGGTATATGGCACACCTTCTGATCCTTCACATATTACTACACATTGTATGATACAGAATATTATATATAATATAAAAAGTCATTTAGATATTATACAATAATAATATATATATATATATATATATATATATATATCTTTCCATATAGTGTAGTATTTTCCACAGAAAATATATTGTCCTTCGTTACTGCCAACCAGTAAGGTAGGAAAATGAATGTAGACTTTGCAGTAGGAAAGTATGCATTTATTAATCCTTACACGGTGCTGCCCACCACACAGACTGCTGCATGAGTCAGCTACCTCTGCTGTCACATTACTGACACATCAGCCATTGATTATGGACAGTAGATGGCTTTGTGGGTAGGGTGGTCCCAGACAAGCCCAGTAACACAGGGAAGTCATGTTTTCCTAGCGACAGGGTCAGAATGTTCTCATTATTCATTTCTGTTCACTCCCCAGTGAGAAATCATAGTGTCCCAGTAAAACCAGTATGGGAAACAAAACGTATCCACAGTCCTTCAAAGGTTTCAGTGGTGGCACCACTACTTCAGGTGTCCGGCTGCCCCGCCTTTTCCAAAGCTATGTTTAGAACATTTATAGAATATTGAGAAACTTGAAAACTTTGCAAGTTATATTAATATAATATACAAGTTATATATATATATATATATATCAGAGGATGCAATATGCATCCTCTGACATATTCTCCTCGGATTCGGGCACCAGAAGTACCAGATGTTTTATTGACAGAGTGCCGGACATTCAATATCAAGATATATATATATATATATATATATATGGGATGCGGTTATGTGACCGGCGGTCAAGAGACAAAGTTGTTTTAACAAAGTTGTTATAGACTGATCTTAGGTGTCAGTTGTTTTCTAACGGTTGGTAAGGAAATAACCGCCTTCCACATTGGCATCACCAGCTAGGATTATGTACGGTCAGTTCCCTCTGCCAAGGAGATCACACCCATGTTGGTAGCATCACAGTCATCACCATGTGAGTGGCTAATAGACTACAGTACAACTTACATTATATATATATATATATATATATATATATAGAGAGAGAGAGAGAGAGAGAAATATCGGGACCTTTGTCCCCACATGGGACCGAAACGTTGATACCCCTATGCTGATTTCCTGATGTTACTAATAAAAAAGGCTTATGAAGACTGGTGAGTGCTCCCGATATTTCTCTCTATATTTGAATGGACTGGTCCAGGTGACACATGTCTATATGGATGCTACCCCAGCAGATGATACACAAGGCTAGAGTGTGGACTGCACAAGAATATATATATATAAATATATATATATATTATATCTGCCGCATGTGGGAATATTACCGAACGGTTTTTCAGGGGCTACAAAAATAGATACTTTGTAATCAAACAGTTTACTAAATGTCTCTGAAGATATTTTGAGCAGACAAATAATTAACTTAGTACATACTTAAGAAACGCTTTAATTACAGGCAGCACGGATGGTGTAATGGTTAGCATTACTGCCTCACAGCACTCATGGGTCATGGGTTTGATTCCCACCATGGCTCTAACTGTGTGGAGTTTGTATATTCTCTCCGTGCTCGCAGGGGTTTTACTGCATATTTCCCTTAGTACATCCCGTCCTTTATCTTTATTTGCCTTTTTTTTTAGTCTACATTCATGGAAGCAGAGTCAGTGCAGCAAAGTAACTGAGCTAGGAAATAGCCGTTATATTTGTTATAGTTCTAAAATTCCACCTTCCGTTTTGACTTCACCAGTTAGGCCTGTATGCGGCCAAGTCTCTCTGCCACTCACCATGTGAGTGGCTTACAGACTATGGAACAAGATAATTATATTACCATCCCTGCTCATTGGCACACCTTGGGGCTGCGTCTGATTAGGATGCAAAGAGGCTGTTATTGAGTGATGCAGCAGAAGCCAAATTTACTACCTTAGCCATAGGGCTGATGCCAAGATCCGGGCAGCTTCAAGTAAAGAAGCCGCTCCGCTCACAGCCGCAACTGTCATGACTAGTATCCAGGATCCACCTTAAATGGCTCAAGATAGCACAGAACTCTAGTTACATACTCACAACACTCCTACGACACACGAGACAGAACAGTCCAGTGCAAATGTATTGTCACCACCCAGTTCCCGCCCTATAACACCCATTTCACACAAAGAGCCTATTCATTATCACTTAGGGGTCCATTACACATGCAGAAACAATAGGGGCACAATATAGGGCTGACTAATATTCAGCAAACTCTGAAAACTGAACGTTTCTGGCATTTGCTTGCATAAATCCACGCCATCTTAAGATGGAGCTGATTCCCAGCGTCCCACTCCTTCATATGGGAAGGAGGTCTGGGGTTGCGTAGAGGGATCCAAGCGGATCTCTCCTCCTCCTCTGCGGTGAGTGACCTGTGGACATACACATGCGCACTGGGAGGATCCGGCATCGGTTAGTGTAACTGATCACGGGTACAGCTGCTTTCAAAAAGCCGCTCTCCCCACACTGGAGCAATGCTGCACTGCTCTGGTAATTAAGGGGCAGATTTATTAAGCTCGGTGAAGTGATAAAGTGGAAGGTGATAAAGGACCAGCCAATCAGCTTCTATCTGTCATTTTTCAAACCCAGCCTGTGACATGGTAGTTAGGATCTGATTGGCTGGTCCTTTATCACCTTCCACTTTATCACTTCACCGAGCTTAATAAATCTGCCCCTAAGTGTCCATCGCTTTCTGTGTCGGTGAAAAGATTTGTCCAGACTGAGAATCAGCTCTTATGTCACAGTCTTTCAAATTCCAAACTCTATAACTAAATGAGGGTGTGTAGGACCACAGCCGCGTGACGTGTCTCCCTGAATTGCAATATGATTTGGCTGTATATAGCATATAAGAAGTTATGAACTTTCCTATAACTGTTGACACTTGTCTCATCCGTCATGGTTTGTCACTTTGGGCCTAATTCAGTAAGGATTGCAAATTCTGCTAATTAGCAGAATTTGCAATCCTTTGGATCACATGCTGGGGACCACCCATCGCTGGGCAAGGCCGCCCAGCTTGTTGAAAGCCTCCCAGCCCCCTCCCGTTCAACAAGCAGAAATTGCGAATGCATCGCAATCTCTGCTTGTTAACAGAAACTGAGGATGGCCATGTACTCGATCACGGCGGCTGCGCGGGACGTCTCGCAGCCGCCGTGATCACGCCACCAACACGCCCCCATTCATGCCGCACCACCCCCGCAACGCTCCATCTCCGCCCTGGAAATGGAGCATTGCCCCGCCCTGTGACCGCCTCTGCCGCAATTTGCGATCCAACCTGAATTAGCTCCTTTATTCTGAAAAATGTATTCAACTTTAATGACTTGATTTTACAATAATTGTAGCTGAGAGTTTTGCAGCTGTTTAGTGTTAGAACATTAGTGTTAGAAGAACATGACCTGACCTTAGGTCCAAGTGCGAGTCTGTTTAATCCGCCAATTATTTATGACCAAGCATTGGTCCAAACAATTATCCTACTATAGCCCCACAAAATCTTTTGGGAATTTTTCAGACCATCTATAGATAACCATGTAAACCCAAAATACTGATGATTACACTAGCATGCATTTGTGCCCAGGTGGGGCGCTGTGACAATTTTTGTTTTTGCGCTACCTACACCTTGGCACCCTGGGAAGCTGCCTTGGTTCTAATTTTAGTGCTGGCCTTGAATTATTGACTGAAATAATCACAATAAGTGACTGTCGAACGCTGTTGGGGCTTCCATGGCAAAGACTTGCACCAGGAATAGTAATTAACTGACTGCAGCTAAGGTCAGTCAGTAGTGTTCCCCATCTGCACAGTTTCACATTCAAACCAGTATGGGTATAATCAATCCTTCCTACTCACCAGGGCTACCCTTGGTAACCACAATACAGATATATGCACCAGAGATTTTGGCGAGCTGCCCATAGCCAGATTTCTAGGATGGGGGGGGGGGGCGCACTCTGTCAGGGTCCCCACCCCCCTTCCCAGCTGGAGCACACTGACATCACTAGCTCTCCCTCTTGTGCAGCAGCAGAGCCAGGCAGGCAGAATGCAAGCAGGACAGTGCAGGCAGAGACACAGAGGTGTCAGGTGTCATGAGTTAACAGATGGAGCTTTGGTCACCAGTTTTAACATACAGACTGTTGGTTCTCATTGGCAGTGCCAATCCTCACCAAAATCTCTAGTGCATATACAGTATATATGTATACAGCTCTGTGTGAATTATTAATTCCAAGTTGATCGCAGCAGGAATTTTGTTAGCAGTTGGGCAAAACCATGTGCACTGCAGGGGAGGCAGATTCAACATGTGCAGATAGAGTTAGATTTGGATGTGGTGAGTTCAATCTGCAATCTAATTTGCAGTGTAAAAATAAAGCAGCCAGTGTTTACCCTGCACAGAAACAAAATAACCCACCAAAATCTAACTCTCTCTGCACATGTTATATCTGCCTCCCCTGCAGTGCACATGGTTTTGCCCAACTGCTAACTAAATTCCTGCTGCGATCAACTTGGAATTACCCCCCATGTTCCTGATTCTGATGTTGTCGCTATTTTTGCAATATTTATGCAGTTGAGCAATTATGGGTGGACTGCACATGCGTCTTAGCCGCAATACGCATGCACAATAATTGAGATGCGATTGAATGCGACTACGCTTGCAGTGAGGATTTGTTAGCAAGTGACAGACTTGGGCTGTTTTGTCGGAGGTGGCAGCAAAAATGCAGAATGCGATGGCCGGTTTCAGGGTGTGCATCTGCCTACATCTGCGATCCTGTGAGCAGAAAACATGGCGCCAACATCTGTGGCCATTTTGCACAAATATGGTCGATTATCAAAGGACCACCGCTGATTATTTGTACACAGTTGCTGGGATCTGTGAGGCTGCCAGTGAGTGTCCCAATACATTTCCAGGCAGCTGTGGCATTAGCATATTTTCGCATGATGACTGTGTAACAAAACGTAACTGTGATTGCATTAGCGACCACATTGTGTGCACTATAATCACACACGATGGTTATCATTCCGGCTCTGGCCTTGTTTTACACACAGTACTTTACCACCAATGTGAAAACAAATAATTAGCGATGTGGACCCCAAAACCTTGAATAAGGACAGTGGTACAGTTCAGTGTCTTACTCTGTAATTAGCAGCACACAGTTATTTTTCTCTGAGTTCTTTCAACAAACATCTGGAAAGTTCTTAGTTTTCATGGCATCGATGGAGGTTTCAGTAATGTGTGTGTTCCACATCCGGTACACTCCCCACGTCTTCATATGAAATGGTATGCTCTAAAGCAGGGGTGGGGAACCTTTTTTCTACCGAGGGCCATTTGGATATTTATAAAGTCCTTCGGGGGCCATACAAAAATTCTCAACTTAAAAAATTACCCTGCCCCCCAGTAGGTCTGCCCCTTAGACTGGGTGTGGCCAGTTAAAATGGGACGTGATACACATATGCCCCCAATAGTGCAGTGCCAGATCCACAATTGCCCCCACAGTGCCAGGTATACAAATGCCCCCACAGTGCCAGGTATACAGATGCCCCCACAGTGCCAGGTATACAAATGCCCCTCACAGTGCCAGGTATACAGATGTCCCCACAGTGCCAGGTATACAAATGCCCCTCACAGTGCCAGGTATACAGATGTCCCCACAGTGCCAGATATACAGATGCCCCCCACAGTTACAGGTATACAGATGCCCCCACAGTGCCAGGTATACAAATGCCACTCACAGTGCCAGGTATACAGATGTCCCCACAGTGCCAGGTATACAGATGTCCCCACAGTGCCAAGTATACAGATGTCCCCACAGTGCCAGGTATACAGATGCCCCCACAGTGCCAGGTATACAGATGTCCCCACAGTGCCAGGTATACAGATGCCCCCACAGTGCCAGGTATACAGATGCCCCCACAGTGCCAGGTATACAAATGCCCCTCACAGTGCCAAGTATACAGATGTCCCCACAGTGCCAGGTATACAAATGCCCCCACAGTGCCAGGTATACAGATGCCCCCCCCCCTCCCCGCGCTGCTTACCGCTCCTTTCGGCGTGACCCGGAGGAGAGCGCGGCTATGTTGGGCGGCGACGTGTAGGACTTGAAACCAGCCGCCGGTTCAAGAGCCAATCAGAGCTTGTGGACCGGCAGCCGCGGCTCCTGATTGGCTGCCGGTCCGCGAGCTCTGATTGGCTCATGAACCGGTGGCTGGTTTCAAGTCCTACACGCCGCCGCTCCCACCCGATAGCCGCGCTCTCCTCCCTGTTCTGACAGCTGAAACACGCTGCCGCCGGACTGAGCGGCGGCGTGTCTCACTGAGAGAAGAGGGTGGGCCGGAGCAAACGGCTTCGTGGGCCTTATACGGCCCGCGGGCCGGAGGTTCCCCACCCCTGCTCTAAAGTAAAGATAGCAGTAGTGCAACACCTTTCCGATTAATTACTATCGTTATTATTATTACCGTATTATATGGCGCCATACGGGTTCCGCAGTGCCTAACAATGGGGGTCATTCAGATCTGATCGCTGCTGTGCGTTTTCGCCTGAGTTCAGCGGCTGTGTAGGGTAACGTACAAACTCGGACGTTTTTTTAATGGGGCAATCCATTACGAGGCAAAACCAAGGGTAATTTAGCTGGTGACATCACACGCACTTGTTCGAGACTGCAAGTATTGGTTTCCGGGACCTTTCTGCCTGCCACTTACCACCTGCATACCTCCCAACTGTGCCGAATACAACGGGACAGTCCCACTATACAGTGTCCCGCTGTCCCATTCAGTGTCCCATTAACGACAGATGGCATCTATCAGGTCAGGGAGGGTTAGCCAGGGGCTGCCCAGCTGCTCAGGGAGCGTTGGGAACGCCCCAAAAATGAGGAAAACGGGGGTCACGGTGCTAGGCTCCGGCCGAGATCCCACCTCTCTGCCCAAGGTCCCTCCCACCCCTTCCAAGGCTTCTTTTTAGCAGAGCTGTCCTTTGCAATACTAATCACAGGTGTTAGTACAAATCATACTTGCCTACCCTCCCAGAATGGCTGGGAAACTCCCGAAAATCGTGTGCCCCTCCCGGCCCCCCGGAAAGGTGGGCAAGTCTCCCGTATCGCCGCAACTCCACCGCACCCCACTTCGGCCACCCACTTGCAGAACACAAGTGGACGGTACAAGGGGACCTGATGATGCGATTCCCGCTGAATCGCATCATCGTAGCCCCGCCCACGCTGTGCAGTGCTTGCAATATCGTCTCTCTATAGTGGGGGCGTGGCCACAGTGACATGATTGCAAGCTCCACGTCCCCTGTGCAGCTTCAGCTACATAGCCCCCGCCACGCCCCTATGTGACATCACACCCTCCCTCCCCACCCCATGCTGCGCAGAGCTGGCTGTCCTCTCCTGGAGGGGTCAGCCAGAAGGATGGCAACTCTGGTACAAATGCGATTAGTATCATTGCAATGTTTGGCGGAATAACTTCCGCAGCATTAGTAAATATCTCCCTAAATATTTTAAAATGACGCGGAAGGTCAGTAGAATCTACATAGTGTATTTCATCCCTAGACAGGGTGCGTGTAATGTGCTGAAGCAGATTTCAGTGGAAATAAAATGATAGAAAAGTACAGTTTATTTAATATTCCTCTAGGGATTATAGTAGTTCCTTGGGTTCCTGCTGGAGTGACAAGTGCAGGGAATGCAGCAGCTTTCCATAAATGGAGAGTTTTCAGGGGTAGAGAATTGCTGGCATCAGAGGCAGACATAGTATGCAGTATCCCAGACTCCCTTATAACCCCTTAGTTGCCAAAACTGTATTAAGTAGCAATGCTGGGAGAAAAGGTGATGACCCCACCACTTACTTATCTGAAAGACAGGTATAGTAACGCACGTGAAGAACTGAAAATTCCTGGTGTTACATTACGGTTATCCAGGTTCTCACTGTAATACGGTTATCCATGTTCTCACTGTATTCAATGTGGAACGCAGCTTTCTTGCCGTTGTATAGGTTTTTTTGTCATTATTTGTCATTATTACGCTCACCTTTATTGGTCACAGATGTCACAGATGTAATCCTGAGGCTGCAGGGACCTGGTGCTATGTGTAATATTACACTGACTGGTTCACCTCAGTCTGTTAACATCAATAGCATCTGTTCATCTGTAGTATGTGTAGTTCTCACATCAGCTCAGCAGAGAGCAGTATTGCTGCGATTCCCACTATCTTTCCCTGCCAAGTGTATAACTGCTGAATGAAAGACAAAATATCAGTTTTTCCAAATCTGTTTTAAGAAGAAAGTCATTTCTGTTAATGAAACACTAAAAGAATGGTCTTACTTAACCCAAGGGGTCATTTATCAGTATGGCCTGATACGGGCCCTCCAGACCTTGTTATAACACAAATGATGCAAATTATTTTCTGTTTTGCTCAAATTTGTCATTCATTATAGGCCCTACACACTGGGCGATAATATTCAAAGATATGAACGATCTCGTTCATTAATGAACGAGATACCGTTCATATCTTTGAGTGTGGAGGCACCAGCGATGAACGATGCGCGGCCCCGCGCTCGTTCATCGCTGGTGCCCCGTCGCCTGTGCATGCAGGCCAATATGGACGATCTCATCCATATTTGCCTGCACTTCTATGGAGCCGGGTGACGGGGGGAGTGAAGAAACTTCACGTCACTGCCACACACCCCCGCCGCCGCCGGGTCCCCCGTTGGCCGTATCCGCCGTCGGGCAGCTCGGCGGCGGATCGATCAATGTGTAGGGCCCTTAAGATATGGGGCGGGATGTAATGAAGTCCCAGATCGCCGGAGGTGTGGGATGCAGTTCGATTTTGGAATTTTTTTTAAAGAGGCAGTGATTTACAAGGAATAGTTTTGCCTTGTTAGTGATTGCCCCTTTAAAAAAAAACGTCCAAGACCGTCCGGCATTCTGCACCTGGCTCTGGCGATCTCGGACTCCATTCCATTACACAGAAGTTATCGTGCTAAACTTTTACTGAGGTTTACTTTCATTCCGTAAGGGCCCTACACACCGGTCCATTTCAGCGATATTATTGACCAACGATATTATCGTTGGACGATCTTTTCACCAACTATTTTTGCCTACACACTGGACGATATCTATGACCGATTTGGACGATATGAGAGTGCATACATCTGTATCGTCCAATTTGACTTGCATGTATAAACGAGGATAGATCAACGATGAACGATCGCGGGGCTGCGCAGCCTTCATCGTTGATGCATAAACACTGACCAATATGAATGATTTATCCTTCATTTTTGAATGATATCGTTAATATCTATCATCGTTATCGGCAAGTGTGTAGGGCCCTTAAGTATGTAAGCTCTCACGTTCAGTGCCCTCCTTCTCCTGTTCTTCCCTTGCACTGTCCATGTCACCAGTACTTCTCTCCCAATCCGTTGACTGTATCACTGTATTTGCTTGTCCATACTTTGGTTACAGAGTTCCTGAGTACTGTCTCAATCCCTAACCGTGGCTCATCACAGCTTGCTGCCCCTAGATCCAGCTCAGCTGCCCTATCCTAGCACCTGTTATATCTTCAGGTGCAGATTACCGCAATCATCAATTGTCAATGCGTGTGGTGGTCTTCTCCAATTTTTCCAGCTCCAAAAAGCAATATTATCTGACCTACAGTAGGCACCCAAAAGCTATGACCATTTTTAGTTATTTGAACCTCTAGCAGAAGGCACAGAGTGGCACATGAGGAAATGTACTGTAGAATGAAAGTTTTTGTGGCTGTGGTTACGAGTTAAGTGGTTGATCCTAAAGCGGTTGCAGGTTGGAGATTGATATATGTTTCTTGTAGGGTGACCATAATATCTCTTTAATCTGGGACACATATAGAATGATCTACACAGGTTCTGTGGCTGGCTAAAACCAGGTGAATTTAAGGCTAGAGTTTAGCCAGCCACAGAACCTGTGAATAATTACAGGTGTCCCAGATTAAAGAGATATTATGGTCACCCTATTTATTGTACCCACTCTGTACATTTATAGGTTTCTATGCTGAACCACAAAAGTAGTGGGAGAATGCTATTATGGCGTCATTCCCAGGCTGTAATGTTGGCTATGTATCTAGGCAAATGTGAAGGAGAGGACTGCCCTTTCCATTCGTTTTCTTCTCCATATTTACCTGTAGATGGCTATCATCTGGGAGGGGGGGGGGGGGGGGGGGGAATCAGAGTTCTCACAAATGGCATTGTTCCGCTTTCTCCTCTACTGCCCATGCCAAAATTAAAATCGTCATCACGCTCTGAACGATAGTAAGGGATGCTTCCAGTGAGCTGTAGTTACAGTATCTTCTCCTCATCGAATAAGATGGTGCCAAGAAGATCAGTATACTACTATACACATCTTATCCTGTTGCTTTTCAAGTTTAAACCGTCACGTCTGACAGGCCCTGATGGTGAAACTCTTTTAGTTATTGGCTGCTATGGAGTATGGACGTGTCATCTGATAAATCTGTTGTTGGACTCAGAGCAAGAATTTTGTGATGTTTATTGCAGCTGTTACCAATGTAAATAATGAGTGGGATATTCACTTTGAAGCGACTACATTCCCAAGATAGAGCTCAGTATAGGTACAGTAGGTCTTTGTTAGTGACTGCTTTGAAAAAGAAGGCGAGTCAGGCTGAAGAAGTAGAATCAAGTATGAATGCAGAACTTCTGCTTGTGATCCGTTCCCCACAATAGAAGATGAATTCCTGCTCTACTACCTATCGGCTTAACCCTATGGCCTCATAAGTCAATGAATCCCTGCTAGATCTAAAGCCCATTACTCACTTTACTATTTTCCTGGGTCTCTATGCAGCATATGACAATGTTGACCGCTGTCTTCTCATGTAAAGCTACAATCCCTTAATCTTCAGCACACAGTCCTCTCCAGGTTCTAGATCTACTTGTCAAATTGCACTTTCACTCTTCGTTTCTGTGGATCCGCCTCATCTCCGCTTCCTCATTGGTTGCAAAAACAGTCAGTTTTAGTCAGTCTGTACCACTTCTCTGCAAAAACTTTCATTCATATATGTCCCATATTGATTACTGGGTTTCCACTAAAAATGCTTTCACCCCTTCAGTCTTTTGAATACAGCAGCAAGGCTAATATTCCTCGTAAAATGTTCTTCTACTGCTGCTCCGATCTGTCAGTCCTTACTAAATTGTTGACATACAGTACAAGGCCACAAAAAGGACTATACCAACATACATCTCTTAGCTTGATTCTGCTTTGCACAGGTTCTGCTTCCCTAAATTTCATCCTTTTCCTCCTCCCATTCCTAGTAACAGGAGTTTTTTTCCAAGCTACACCCTCTACGTGGAATTTCCTCCCTCACATGGGGGAGATATACTAGGGTTAGGCAACAATTAGGGTTAGGCTGCAATTAGGGTTAGATTAGACTGCATTGAGTGTTAGACAGTAATTAGGGTTAAGCAACAATTAGGGTTAGGCTGCAATTAGTGTTAGGCAATAATTAGGGTTAGATTAGACTGCATTGAGTGTTAGACAGTAATTAGGGTTAGGCAACAATTAGGGTTAGGCTTCAATTAGTGTTAGGCAATAATTAGGGTTAGGCTGCAGTTAGAGTTAGGCAATTATTAGGGTTAGGCAATGATTAAGGTTAGGCTGCAATTAATGTTAGGCAACAATTAGGGTTATGGCTAGGCTGCAATTAGTGTTATGCAACAATTAGGGTTAGGCAATAATTAGGTTAAGGCAACAATTAGGGTTAGGCTGCAATTAATGTTAGGCAACAATTACGGTTATAGTTAGGCTGCAATTAGTGTTAGGCCAGTGGATCCCACATTTTCACAGCACCCCTAGGATAAAAGTTTATTATTGATATATTTTGAGAAAAATGTAAATTGTTCCCACCTGGCATCCTTAGGATCAGTTATGTGGTAGTGTACAGCTGTCTGTGCTTCTGTTTGTCCACGTTTTTTGATTGGCAGCCACCAGCACTGGTTTTGCCTATCATTTTGACCATAAATTATTTGATTTGGTCCTGGACCACCAACATGAGGCACCCCTGCAAGAGCATCACGGCACTCCAGGGTGCCTAGGCACACAGTTTGGGAATCACTGTGTTAGGCAATAATTAGGGTTAGTCAACAATTTGGGTTCGGCTGCAATTAGGGTAAGCATTAGACAACAATTTGGGTTTGGCTGCAATCAGGGTAAGCATTAGACAACAATTTGGGTTTGGCTGCAATTAGGGTAAGCGTTAGACAACAATTTGGGTTCCGCTGCAATTAGGGTAAGCATTAGGCAACAATTTGGGTTCGGCTGCAATTAGGGTAAGCATTAGGCAACAATTTGGGTTTGGCTGCAATTAGGGTAAGCATTAGACAACAATTTGGGTTCGGCTGCAATTAGGGTAAGCATTAGACAACAATTTGGGTTTGGCTGCAATTAGGGTAAGCATTAGACAACAATTAGGGTTAGGCAACATTAGGGTAAGCATTAGGCAGCAATTAGGGTTAGGCAACTGCAACAATTAGGGTAAGCGTTAGGCAACAATTAGGGTTAGGCAACAATTAGGTTAAGCGTTAGGCAACAATTAGGGTTAGTCAACAATTAGGGTAAGAGTTAGGCAACAATTAGGATTAGGGTTCATTTTAACCAAAAATAGCACTGTTCTCATTCTCAGAGTCAACATTTACTATTCAGTGTTGACCATTGTGGATGTCAACAGGTCAACATTTTGAAAATATCATATTCAATCCGAGCATGGAGCCTGCCAGGGATGTGTCAGAAGATCCCTCTCCGGCGATGTTGTCCCCAAAGGCTAGAATGGCTAACACCATCTTCAGATGACGTTAGCTACTGAGGCCAAACTTGATAAATTGAGAATAATAGGGAGTGCGGAATACGGCATTACTTGCCTGAATGCAGAAGATATCTCTGGTGTCTCCTGCGTTTAGCCTTTAGTAAATGGCAGTGACAGTAAGGGCAATAATCGTAGGAAATAGCGGTTTCTGCGTTGCTTTAAACCACATTTTCTGCCTATATGATGGTGTCATTGATATTAGGAAGGACATGTGTACCTAATACGCTGGACACCCTGTGAATGCTGGGAAGGCTAGAATCACTTGCAGGGAGGGGAATACTCTGTGTGTATTGAGCAAGGCTGTGATTATTCTCTGACAGATGTCGTTAATGTTTTACTAATCCCAGCGGCCTCTAAAATTAAATGTTTAGTGTAAATATTTGAACAAACAAAATCCAGCAGGACTGTTGAATCTCTGCCGCTGGGAACACTAATCTCACTTCCCGTATAAGGCGCCATACACACACACAAGGCCGCCCATTGAGCTCCCTGACAAGCTTTGATCCCTGGGCCCACCACTTCTCCAGAGATGAGGGTTTTAAAATGTGGAATCTCAATGTCCAATTAATAAAATTAAGAACACTGTCTTTATTAGGGTTTGTTTTGGATAAAACAAAGAAATGAAACATGTAAATTCCAAAAATGTAAACATGAAAGCAAATGAAATAATATACGCTAGCAATAGGCAACCGGGCACACTCCAGCTTTTTACCCACCAGGGCTTGTTCCGCACGCACTGCCGATGTCGGATCCGGTGAAGTGATTTTTTTTTTCTTCTGTCGCACTTCGCATGTATCCAGATAGCGTGCGCAGGGCTGGCAACAGAAATCCTGGGGCCCCATACACTGATGTCTCTGGGGGGCTCCCCACCCTTTTAAACCTCCACCCCCTCCTTGACCCCTATGCTGGAATGCAAACTGAAAGCGCCCCTGTGCCCATTATATTTCTTGGGCATTAATACTCTCCTGAGCATTACTGCCATGTTGCAAGCTATGGCAGAAAAATTATAGTTGTTAGCTGATTAATTGGTTGGTACTTTCTCTCTCTCCAATGCTTGATGCAGCTCCCCCTTCTGTCCATAGAGGTTTATAGCAAAGAGGTGAAAGAAAGTCCTTCTCTAAATCTATCACATAAGCTAATCTATGCATACCTCTTGGCTGATGCGCCTTACAGTAGCTATCTTGGCAGATATATGAGCATCCTGATAGAAAGTATTGACATGTGTTCTTAACGGGGCTTCTTGAGATTCCTGCATTCTGTCACACATCTGGGTGCAGGCACTGCTCTATGTAATATGTCCAAAAGAGAAAGGAAGCAGCCAGGCCACCAAGCGTTTGTTTAATGGGAATTCTCCAGCTCCTCTCTCAGAATCACAGGGAGCAAATTTTAAATAAAGATCTTTTAAAGTCAACATTTACTGTATATCATCTCATGGTTTGCATACATACATGATTACATCCATTACTCAGACAGAGGGAATTGCGTATATTTTATGCTTGAAGAAAATCTCTTTAGAGGAGATATCATTGTATTTGTTATATGAAGAGATGTCCGCGTCCTTATATGATCAAGGACTTTGCAGCAAACGTATTAGGTTTCTCAAAGCTACCATTGAGTGGCTCTGACTATTGGATTTAAAGCAGCAACAGAAATAAATGCAACACCAGGCTGGTTTAGAATTTTTATTCTGTTGCCGCTTTAAATCCATCAGAGAAACCTGCCAATCAACAGCGGCTTTGAATAATCGACGGTAAATCTCACCCTAATTGTCACAGCATCTATACACAGCAATACAGTACACAGTTTGGAACAGAGAAGGAAAAGGGGGGAACATGATAGAAACTTTAAAATATATCAAGGTTTTTAACAAAGTCCATGGGGTATATTAATAAAGGTTGATTTTGATTTTTTAGGGATTTGGCAATCGATTGCCATTAGATTTTCATTTGATTTGGATTGAATATATTTACTACAGGCAAAATTGAATGTCAAATCAATTCTAAAGCCAAATTCAACTCACATCCCAACAGAAATTTAATTTTGAAAAACATTGATGTTTTCATGTAGCCCAACATAGAACCCCCTCATTTCCTAAAATTAGAAGTAGTAATAATGGATATCCAAGATTATGGTATGTTGTGCGCCTACTTGCACAATGCAAATCATCACCTGACTGAGATAACCCTGGAGGATCAATCAGAGCACCATCAGCAGCTTCATAAGATGAATAGTGCACATACTTATAGACTTATTCCATGAATGTGCAAAAGATAGCACAAGAGAACAATATTGGGCAATTTGGCTGGATGATATAATGAATTTTAAAATCATGAGTGTTGTAACTGGCTATACTGGTTAATCCCATGATGCCTACATCCTCAGCAATTCATCCCTGTCTGCAAAAATTATTGTGGGACAAATAACAAAGGGATGGTTGTTGTGGAATATACCAGTATGTGCTAATAAAGCAGCTAACAGTAATTGTTACTAGCTAATATATTGTTCTAGATTGTTCCCCTTCCGCTAAAAAAGGTTAATTAGGCTATGGCTGTTGCTTCTGGCTTCTGACTCCATTGTCAAATCCACAAACTCCTGCTGCGCATAAGTATAATGAGGCTCATATAGCAAGCCAATCCTTGACAGAATCCACCTTTGGGCAATTAAAAACAAGGCTGTTAATTTGGGAGGCATTTTATTGTAAAATTTGGCAAAACTGGCTGATATTGTGCTCTGCTACCATCTATTGCATAATTGCACATTAAATAAACCACTACCCTCAGATTATGCAATAAACAGGCAATGGGCAGAGTTTTTTTTTACCAACAGATGTGAGCACAGAAGGTTGAAGGCAGACAGGAAAGCAGATCAGGACTAAGCTTATTGCCAACTATTTAAGCTGTAAGTATTTAAAAAAAATGTATTCATCAGTTTGATTTTCATGTAGAAAACAGTGTATAGAGAGAGCTTCCCCTTTCATTAGTGTACATGTGATCATTTGGACCAATAGGAAGCAGTGAGGAAGTTCTGTTCGATTTTAGTTCAATTTTGGAAGGGATTTCATAAATTCATCTCAAAATCCCTTCCAAACATGAATCCACATCGAATTTGATTTGAAAATCGAATGCAAAATCAATTTTTAGTAAATTAGGGATTTTTTAAGGATTTTAGAAAATCAAAAGAATCAATTTCTATCTATTTTGAAGATTCATAAAGATGATCCAAAATCTAATTTTAGTAAGTATACTCCTGGGAGGGAAACATTCTTCAAATGAAGAGAAGTATTAGAAAGACACAAGGGCATGCACTGAAACTGGAGGGAGGGAGGTTCAGGGGAAATTTGAGGAAAAATTACTTCACAGAAAGGGTAGTGGACAAGTGGAATAGCCTCGCGTCAGAGGTGGTAGTGGCTAAGACTGTAGAGCAATTTAAGCATGCATGGGATAGACATAAGGATATCCTTACAAAAGAAATAAGGATCAAATAAGGTTTGAGGTAAAAATATGGTAAAAAAGGGGCAGACTAGATTGGACAAGTGGTTCTTATCTGCCATCACATTCTATGCAGCCAGTAACAGTGACTCTGACATTATAATTTCATCAGTGGTCCATTGCAGATTTGTTTTGTGTCATTGACTTTAATGTAATCTGTAGGCGCTAATAATAACATTGGGCCCTAGGTAATGTTGCTTGAATTCAGCGGTCGTGCAGGATGGCGGCCGAGCTCTGATTTCTTTTAAAGGGCAATCACTTAGAAGGCATTGTTTTGACTTGTACATGATTGCCCCTTAAAAAAAAAAGGTCTGAGTTCGGCCAGCATGCTGCATGGCCGCCAAACTCTGATGTCAGTACATCCGGTCCCATTGTCTCTGTGCTAATGAATTGTGGTTAGGCGCATACAGCTAACCTATTATTTGGCATATGAATGTTTGATCAGTGACATAACTCTCAGAGGAAACGGAAGCAGTTGCCTGCAGGTGCCAGGTGTCAAAGGGCAGCAGTGAGGTCACATGGTGGGGGATGGCACCTCCAGAATACTGTATTCCGCGGACTAGGGTACACGGTATTTGTAGTCTGGCCTGTACGCTGTGTTAGAGCCATTTACATTGTGCTACGGGCATCCTGGTCATGTGCTGCACTTTAGTTTTTTTTTGGGGGGGGGATCTTGGAATAGACCTAGGGGAATATTAACTGAGGAACAAGTTGTCAAAGTCGCTGATCACCGGCTGCTTCAAACCATTAGTCTTAAAATGGCAACAGGAAAAAATGCTAAACCTGGCTTGTTTATCAGTTATATTATTGTCGTCTTAAAACTGTCAATGGTTTTCAACTGTGCATGTGTCTAAGGTGCCTATGTATTATACCCTGGAGAGAAATAAAGTGGACGGACGCACATGTAGACTTTTCACACATGCGCAGTAGCCAAAAAACAGTGAACTGCGCAAACAGTAGCGCTTCGTCCATTCCTGAATCAGGCCCCTTGTCTCAGTATGAAGCCAGCGTCCTCTACACATCTATGTAGAAACCTTTTTATCATGAGGGTCTTTCTCTGCCTCATGGAGTTTCCACCCTCTCTACTGGATATATGCTTAAGTAAACACTCCAAATATGTATATTATAATCTAAATATTACTTTATTTTTCCATGCAAGAATTTTCCCACGCTCCCGCCTTATTGGGTGGTCCTCATTTGGTAGATTTGGTACACTCTGTCTATTAATTTCTCACCAACCGTGAAGTGAGAAATTAATAGCTCAAGGATAGAAGGTTTACCCTGTAGCTGTTCCAGTAAGGAACCGTGGCTTAGGGAAAAACCATGGCGTAATAATGTGTCACGTGATAGAGAATATCAGGCCTGTAAAAAGTCTAGCAGTAGGTCTAGAACGTTTTGTAATAAAAACATTTGCTAATGACGCAAGAGAAGTATCTGGTGCACTGCTTATTTCTGCATGATGGTGACAAGTTATCTTTTCTCCACTTTAGCTACTGTGCCTGTAGCTTCCTAGGTCAGATTATTTCATTTCCTTGTTGTTGAAATTTTACCTTTGACTTTGCGTTCTGATTCAGTGGTGGGTTCTATTCTCATCACTGCTGTATCTATGGATGCAACCATGATGCAAAAACCTAATGTTGCAGGAGGCATCTGAGCAGAATAGACGCCTCCTTACAGCATCTGCAATCTGAGAGATGTCTATGGAAATTCAGCATCGGATGGTTGCGATGGTCGCAGTCCTCAGCCATTTGAGCTTTAGCTTACTCAGCATGACCGGCGTAACAGCTCGGCCAGGGCCTACCCTCATTTTGTAGAACGGTCCCTGTCACCACTCTCAAACACCAAAACATCTCAATCATGCTGTGGCTAAAGGGGGACTGCGAAGGAAACTGGACAGGTCCTTTGCATGTGCCAATCTCTAACAATCAGAGATGTGCACAAACTATCAGATTTATGTGCATCTCTGAATTAGGCCCCTACAGCAGAAAAAGGTCACCGAGATTAGTTACTTGTCCTACAAGTACACTCACTAAACCATACTGCAGGCTGTTTTGATTTAGCAATGGACGTTGATGCTTAGGAACCATGGGTTGCCACTGATGATCTATAGTTTTGCCATCGATGGTGGAGGCCTGAAGATTCTCCAACATTTTCTGGCACAGGGCATTAAGCCCTGCCTTCCATTGTGTCACTTAGCCACCACTGCCTTCCCTGAGTGACCAAACATTTTCCCTTGAGCCACAGCAAAGATTTTCCTTTGAGGGTTTCCAGGGACAATAAAAGACTTGTCTCGATTCCCAGTCACCATAAGTTATGAGGTATGACTTAACATTTCTTCCAACAAGTCCCATATCTCCTCTACACAACTCTCTCAGTGTTTTCTTTTTGAAGCTATGTGTTGTTAAGAGGGGATTCCCAACTTTAGGGGATTGACGACATAACCCAGCCTATCACAATTCAGTTTATTGGTGGTTGTCTTTCTACCACCATTTGCTCAATACATAAGTCCTGACTGGAAATGTCAATGATTATCTCTGCTGGACACAGACTGCTTCTGCAATGCTGTAGGAGGACCCAGGTAGAAAAGCGAGAAAACTCTTGATTGCACAGTTGTGCCACTTGTCCTGTCATTTCAGTTCTTGTGTTCAGGTGTCAATTCTGAAGCTCTCATACATTGCTAGAGACACTGTCCAGCAGACACCCCCAGTCACTGGACCAGGACTTTGGTTTACTTAGCAATAAACATTTCAGGGTAGGTTTCCTCTTCCATGTGCTAGTGTGGTATAAGGAATGGGCTGCTTGGGGTTCCTTAAAGGTGGAACCCCCATTTCATTAAATTATGTTAATACATACTTGCCTACTCTTCTGAATATCAGAGTTCTCCCCCTGGTTCCTGAGAGAGTAGAGCAGCCTCCTAGTTCCGGGCGCTTACGTCATTCTGACACCTTACCCCCTGCTGCACAATGGTGCAAATCAATGAATTGCAAATATGTGTTAAGGGCGTTCGTTTAACTTTATTACTTTACTTTTTTCATTGTTACATTATTTAGGTGTGATATGCCGACAGTTGGAATGCTGGCGGGGCGGTCACATGACCAACCGCTGCATCCTGACTTTTAGAATTTACCATTTCCCTGCCCCCTACCCTAACCCGCCTGGGGCGGTGGCTAGGGCTAAAATAGTGGAGAGCGTTGGCTATGGCTAATCACAGTGGCTGGCGGCTAGGGCTAAGACTTGGGGGGTTTCGGCTACGGCTTACAGCCCTGTAGTGCCTAACCCTAACACCCCCCGGGGCAACAAGCCTCACCCCAATACTTACCATTTGGATGCCATCAGTCGATGTTCTGGCACCAGGATTCCGCGCGTTGTCGAGATTCCATGCTGTGTATCGGGATGCTGACCCTATTCCCTTTATTCAGCTCAATTGGCTAGAAATATTAAATGATAAAAGCTGGTGCAGACAGTTGTGCCTTGGGTGACATAAGTGAAATTGGAAGTTATCTCCCTAGCAGCAGCTTTTGACCACATAATGGGAGATATTCAATTGTTTGAAAAGTCAGTTGGGTGTCTGTTTTGTCCTATCTTATAGACAGGAGAAAACAACCAACCAACTTTTCAAAGAATTGAATTCCACCCAATGCATCTTTAAGAGCACTTTTAGTGCAAGATTTGAGCAGAAGTTCTGTAAGCACATTATCAGCTAGTTACTTTTCTCAACCCTACCCTTCAGTAACATATTTTCAGGATATTTATGTGTGGGTATATTTGGATTATGCACTAGAAGAACTACATTGATAATAAGATAAGGAATATTAAATAAATGATGGAGGTGTAAATGTTATAACGACATTGGTACATTATATAGTATAAAATCTGAAGCGTTCGGCTTATATTTTGTTACGTAGTTGTGGAGAGTTGGATCTTTGTCTGAGCTTCGTGCACTTGGCTGTCACATTGATTAGACAGCGCTTCCCGTCTCCTAAACTGCAATCACTCATCAAAACGCCCAAAGGCAGACTCCACATGTCTTGTATTACTGCACCTGTACTATACCGGCTATTTTGACCTTTGTATATCCTTATGAGCCTGATAGTGAGTTGCATGCTACTGTGTACTGAATGCAGCTGCATTGAGCGATTTCTTGCTTACTTTGTGTACGTCATGGGCTGCATACACATCTCTGACAACAAATGCAAAATTCCGTTTCTCTGCGGATGCTAAAAGGGCGATTATGGGTGGAAACTGGGCGGCAAGAAGGTGAATGCATGTAAGTGAACCGTTTCGTGGGTGTGTTGGGATGTGCTGTACACCATCCATAGGATGTAGCCAAAAGGTCGACAATGGCAATGTTGACATTCATAATGTTGATACCACAATGTCGACAGTTATGATCACATTGCACAAAATGTCAAAAGACAACACATCGACATTCGCAAAATGTTGACATTAGCGTTAGGCAGGGCTGTTTCTAGACAATTTGGCTCCCAGTGCGAGATTTGAAAATGCGCCCCCCCCCCCCCCCTTTGCTATAAAAAAAAAAAACAACTGCGTCCCCCTCCCCCCATATAGCTATAAAAAGAAAATGCATGCGCTCGCCGAAGGCGCGCGCGCTCCCGACAAGGGTGTGTGGCCTGATTAAAATGGGTGTGGTCTCATTAAAGTGGGCATGGCCTCATCTGATATCATCACGCCCACCACAGGGGAAAAAAAATAAAAATAAAAAGTCCCCATTTTACACATTACAGCAGGCAAGTGTCCCAATTGAAACACAGTGCGGCAGGCAGGCATACCAATTTAAACACAGTGCGGCAGGCAGGCGTCCCCATTTTACACAGCGCGGCAGGCAGGTGCCCCCATTTTACACAGTACGCAGGCAGGTATCCCCATTTTACACAGTACGCAGGCAGGTGCCCCCATTTTACACAGTACGCAGGCAGGTGCCCCCATTTTACACAGTACGCAGGCAGGTATCCCCATTTTATATAGTGCGGCAGACAGGTATCCCCATTTTATATAGTGCGGCAGGCAGGTATCCCCATTTTATATAGTGCGGCAGACAGGTATCCCCATTTTATATAGTGCGGCAGACAGGTATCCCCATTTTATATAGTGCGGCAGACAGGTATCCCCATTTTATATAGTGCGGCAGACAGGTATCCCCATTTTATATAGTGCGGCAGGCAGGTATCCCCATTTTATATAGTGCGGCAGGCAGGTATCCCCATTTTATATAGTGCGGCAGACAGGTATCCCCATTTTATATAGTGCGGCAGACAGGTATCCCCATTTTATATAGTGCGGCAGACAGGTATCCCCATTTTATATAGTGCGGCAGACAGGTATCCCCATTTTATATAGTGCGGCAGACAGGTATCCCCATTTTATATAGTGCGGCAGACAGGTATCCCCATTTTATATAGTGCGGCAGACAGGTATCCCCATTTTATATAGTGCGGCAGACAGGTATCCCCATTTTATATAGTGCGGCAGACAGGTATCCCCATTTTATATAGTGCGGCAGGCAGGTATCCCCATTTTATATAGTGCGGCAGACAGGTATCCCCATTTTATATAGTGCGGCAGACAGGTATCCCCATTTTATATAGTGCGGCAGGCAGGTATCCCCATTTTATATAGTGCGGCAGACAGGTATCCCCATTTTATATAGTGCGGCAGACAGGTATCCCCATTTTATATAGTGCGGCAGGCAGGTATCCCCATTTTATATAGTGCGGCAGACAGGTATCCCCATTTTATATAGTGCGGCAGACAGGTATCCCCATTTTATATAGTGCGGCAGACAGGTATCCCCATTTTATATAGTGCGGCAGGCAGGTATCCCCATTTTATATAGTGCGGCAGACAGGTATCCCCATTTTATATAGTGCGGCAGACAGGTATCCCCATTTTATATAGTGCGGCAGGCAGGTATCCCCATTTTATATAGTGCGGCAGACAGGTATCCCCATTTTATATAGTGCGGCAGGCAGGTATCCCCATTTTATATAGTGCGGCAGACAGGTATCCCCATTTTATATAGTGCGGCAGACAGGTATCCCCATTTTATATAGTGCGGCAGACAGGTATCCCCATTTTTCACAGTGCGGCATGCAGGTGTCAAGTGGGGGGGAAGGAAGAGGGAGAGAGATTATACTTACATGTTCCCGCTCTTCAGGTCCGGCCGTCTCACGTCCGCCGGCCGCCTCCTCCTTTCACGCTTATCTTCTCTCCTCCCTCTTCCCGAGCGCTCCTGCTCGGGGGGCGGAGTTTCGCGGAATGACGCGCTTTGCGTCGTGACGTCACGACGCACACGCGTCATTCTGCGAAACTCCGCCCCCCGAGCAGGAGCGCTCGGGAAGAGGGAGGAGAGGAGAAAAAGACCCACGAAGTGCCGCGGCGGGCGCCCCGTGCGGTTGCACGGCTCGCCCGCCGCTAGAAACGGCACTGGCGTTAGGTTGCAGTGGGAGGTTAGGGATAGGCTGCTGGAGGTGGGGTTAGGCTTCGGCTGCAGTGCTCGGCAGGCAGGGCCATAAGTAGGGTGGTGCAGGCAGTGCTCGGCACACAGTGCATATGCCCTATGAGCAGAGAACCGGGCGCATCCACCCTTCATTGACTATGTACTTTGTGCTGCTGCCACCAGCTGCAGTGCTGCCCGCTGTAATGTATGTATCGGTGAGCCCGGCTCCTTCTCTGCCAGGTACACCGCTATATACATTACAGTGGGCAGTGCCGCAGCTGTCTGTCCGTGTCCTCCGCCCCCTTCCGGCTCCCCCAGCTCCCGCATTGTCTCACAGTGACCATTCCTATGGTGCCCTGCAGCGAGAAGCAACGGCGTTTGGACAGGCAGCAGGACTGGAGATGAGAGTCAGGAGCTAAGTGAAAGAACACTGATTCTATAGTGCTACATGTGCTATGTGGGTGTAATGTGTAAGGAGCATTGCTGTGTGGTGCAGGGGGCACATTACGCCCACACAGTAGTAGTGCCCCTTACACATTACACCCACACAGCAATGCCCCTTACATACTGCACCACACAGCAATGCCCCTTACACATGACACCCACACAGCAATTACCCTTACACATTACACACACACACAGCAATGCCCCTTACATGTTGCGCCACACAGCAATACCCATTACACATTGCACCACACAGCAATGCCCCTTACACATTACACCCACTGCTGTGTGGGTGTAATGTATAAGGGACATTGCTGTGTGGGTGTAATGTGTAAGGGGTATTGCTGTGTGGTGTAATGTGAATAAGGGACACTACTGCATAATTTGAATTGAGGGTACCATTTTGTGGCCACATTCTTCCCCACAAGACCACCCCCTTTTTCCAGTGCAAATTATCCCTATTTTAAATACCGGGTAAGGGCACTAATTCACTTTCTGGCAAAGGGCACCAAAATCTCTAGTTACAGTACTGGGGACAGGTTAGGGATAAACACTAGAGGGAGAGTTAGGGGTTAGGTTTAGGGATAGGGGTGAAATCCAAATGCTGGAGGATCAGAGGTTTGACCCAGAAATCATAGTCACATAACTGCCGGCTCCCAGAAGACACCGCCGAAGCCGCCAGCCACTGTTGGGCCCCCAGAGTTTATGTCGGCATTCTAACATGTTGACATCTCATCACTGTTTACGTGATGAATGTCAGCATGTCATACCACACCCTGTATCTAAAATTCTGAGTAGTGTACCTGCACCTATCATAGAGTAGGTGTAAGTACCGATGGTATTAATGATGCAGTCGCATCCAGCCATCCATACGCTGTAGGAGGGGTCTACAGTCCTACAGTAGAGGCCTATATTAGCCTACATTTGCCGGCCATTTGCTATTCATCAGCATACAGAATGTGTCCACATTCGGACCTGCATTTCATTTAAATTCATTACAGAGGGTGCACTCTGTAAAATGCACACACCTGAATAGAACTGCATGCAGCCTACTTATATTCCCTCTTTTTAAATGTGTTCTCTAAAGTTGCCAAATCTATTTTGAAATAATTAAAACAATGTACAACAGAGAGGAAATAGGATGTCTCCTCGTTACAGCCTTCGGTTTTGGACTCAACCTAAGCTTTGCCGTAAGGCAGATCTCCAGACTGCTCCAGAGTTTAATCTATTAATCTATGTGCTATTTATTCAGACCATACCAAAGGGCATTAAGTATGCAGAACCACACACACGACTTATAAGCTGCAGTGCAGAAGTAGTTAAAAATATCTTTTTCTCATTATCTGTATTTATTTTCTGGGCTCTTAAGTTGAAAATGTACCCAAAAGAAGACAATTGGGAGAGTTGAGATCTGAGGCTAGCAGAATTATAATAATAATAATAAAGAGCAGCTGTGTTAGAATAGCAGGCCATCTCCCAGCCCCTGGAGAAGAGATGGTCCTACAGCCCAAACCCACACAGACACATGTGCAATACATCAGCCGCGCTGGGGAACAGCTGGCTCCAGTTAGTATGTCCCCTTTCCCTTTGAATTTGACATTCTTCTGATCTCCTCATCTGGTCAGCACATGACAACCTCATCCTCTGCCTGGTGCCCTAAAATGAAATGTGCATAAATCAGACGTAGATTGAACTTCGTCCCTACAGTCAGATCACATGACTGGAAAGTTGAGATCAAGTTAATGGTATTGGCAAAAAAACATAGGAACAGTGATAACCATTTGCTTCTGAGCTAATGCTGTAGGGCCAGATTCAAATTGGTACCTTGGAAAATCCATGTTGCACGATTAGGGTGTTGATATTGTTGGCATGTGTGTGCTATTGATTGTGATATGCAGAGTACAATAGCTACACCAGCGGATAATGAGATGCAATAGGTGCTTAACGTACACTTCCCTGGAACTGCTTCTCTGTGCTGACCCATAAATAGTACTTTATTTCGTGTTTTTTTAAAAGGGGGAGTAGTTACACTTTCCCAGATTCGCCCCCCCCCCCCCCCCCCCCAGTACTTGGGCCCATCACAGCTATTGCACAGATGACTAAGTGGCCGTCATATAACACCAATCTGTGTCAAGCACATATAGTTGATGGCATCGGGTTACTGTTGCTATAACAGTCCCTTTTCTGTTCCGTACAGCGCACTTTTCCCTTTCGTAAACTGGATTTTATAGCGTCTTTATTCTAAGATACTTATGGCTATGAGCTTTGTCCCCATGTTTGGTACATAAAACACACCTTAGACTTCTGTGACTTTGGTTTTAGTCTTTATTTTCAAGAGGGTAGTTATTGCCCTAACATTCATAGTTGTTAGCACTTAATTTCCTATTACTTTGGTCAAATGTTCATCATTAGGGAACCACTATTAAATGTATTGTGGTACCTGAGTCAATATACCAGCAATCTCTTCCATTACTGTATGTGACACTCAAAGCTGACACATCCTTGCCGCTGTACTGTACTTCTGTTTTGTGTAGCATTCACAATCTTCAGTTTGTATTCAGACACTTTGTGGCCTACTGTATGACATAACGCTTGTATTTGAATTTTCTGGACTTTTCACTTTTAGTGTGCAATGCAGTATTCTCAGCATGCACTGTAACTCAACCTGGGGAAACAAATGTGTTCTACCAAGCTTTGATTGTAACACTATCAAATATCATTCACGTACATTTTCCAAACTTCTTAATTTGCATAATAGCACCTCTTCTTCTAATTTGGATCCAACAATTGCCCTGATGAGCAGTATCTCATACCCCCCCATATGCGCACACGCGCACACACACACACACACACACACACACACACACACACACACACACACACACACAGTGCCATAGCAGGGTTGCATCGTGCCTTGTGCCAACCACTCCTCTAATATGCCACAGATTTCATAGTGCCTGTCTGGACAGGCACCCCTGTTCTAGGCATCCTGCTAGCCAGATGCACTGACCGTGGGGCACTACTCGCACACCCCCAGTTACGGCCCTTGCACACACACTTGCTTTGTTCGAAGACTGTAGCTTGTTTTATCCAGCCTATTTGTAAAATAATCAATTTTATGAAGTTCATTGCTAATTGCTAAGTATGATATTCAAGGACATGTATATAGTTATTCCAATGTTTCAGATGGCACATGAAAATATGTGTCCTTAATTGATCTTTCCTGTTTAATAAAATGTAGAATGTAAGTGTCTAGAGCCATCATTTCCAGATGTAATGTATTATTAAAATAATTTGGATTTTAGCTGGAGTTTTTACAGTTGCTTTACAAGGACATTCCTGGGCAGGCAGTAACGTACTGTATGCTCCTAATGACACATACCAGCCATGAATTGTACTTTCCAAGTTCTATAAATTAGACATCTATATGGAAAACAGCTCTATTGGCCCAACAATATGAAGGCATGTCTAATTTGAGAAGTGTGAATACTTTGTGCTGGCATATGAGTAGGGTGAGGTAATGTCACTTGCTGGCACAGAGATAGAGAACAAGCCGTGGTGACCCGGCAGAGACGTGGCACTTGTGGAAGGGCAGATTTACTGCTGTATTTTGTCACCATTCATGTCCATGTCACCAACACTAAAATTAATCGCTTGCAATATTAAAGTTTGTTGCATTGTGTGTGTGTGTGTGTGTGTGCATATATATATATATATATATATATATATATATATAGGAAGACAGACAGTCGGCACTCCAGGCTGAAAATAAATGCAGACTAACACACTGCCGTGTTGGTCTGCATTTATTTTCAGCCTGGGGTGCCAACTGTCTGCCACCTATACATTACACGGTGTGAGTAAGGCACCCGTCCACATTGTACCACATAAGGGGACTATATATATATATATATATATATATAGAAGATGGAAGGCGGCACTCAGGAGACTTACTTGAAAAAGTAGAAAACGTGCTTTTAATGGGTTAAAAGCACGTTTTCTACTTTTTCAAGTAAGTCTCCTGAGTGCCGCCTTCCATCTTCTATACATTGAGCTTGCTTGCTTAAGGAGGGCACCGGAGCCAATACCCTGTGGGGGGAGGAGTGCCAGACCAAGGACACTGTTATATATATATATATATATATATATATATATGTGTGGCAGGAGTGTGATTAGTCATGAACACATTGTTCTTTTTTTAAAGCAATCACTTGCAATATTAAAGTTTGTTGCATTAGATAGATGGATAGGTAAACATATATATATATATATATATATATATATGTCCATACAGAGGATCCGGCACTCCACACATGAATGGTCATAGTTGCTCTGGTGCCTTCTTTAAGGGGTCAGCGCCCCTGCACATGCAGCAAATAACAGGAAGCGGTACTCAGAGACGTGGTATATCGTGCAAAATAAAGCAGCAAAGCTTTAATGTATCATCACATCAACGTATCGGGGTTTTACCCCTTCATCAGGATAACAACAAGTGATCAAGACACAAACTTTATACATTACCCCCACCAATTAAACCATTCCAGCATTCCCGCCAGCGTCCCAGGGGTCCGACGCCACTCCCCCCTCCACTCGCGGCTGTTGCCGGAAGCGGAAGTGACGCGGTACACCGTGCTGGCCGTCGGGAAAGTTGCCATGGAAACGCGAAATCACACGCGTTCAGGGATGCCGCCTTCGTTGCCACGGAAACCCGTAGCAAATGTGATGGTCTAAAAAAAAACACAATACAGATAAACCACATAAAGACGCTTACTCGCGTCAGCGGCACCCTAACCGCGGGCGGTGCCAGGCATCCACTTAAACAAAATACACAATAGAATATAAAATGTGAACTATGAACACCACAGTTCATTGCTGCTGCAAGAACATATACACATTTTTGGGTACAATATGCAAGCCCAATTGCGAGGGCAATACATACAGCAAATGACATAAAACAAAAAATATATAAGTACATAGCAAAATAAACCTAAATTTTTTTTTAGTATACAATAAAGTATTCTTATATGGCTTATAACACCAACAAGAACACACAGCATATGGGGTGAATGAATATAGGCCCTCATTCCGAGTTGATCGGTCGCAAGGCGAATTTAGCAGAGTTACACACGCTAAGCCGCCGCCTACTGGGAGTGAATCTTAGCTTCTTAAAATTGCGACCGATGTATTCGCAATAATGCGATTACTAACTACTTAGCAGTTTCAGAGTAGCTCCAGACTTACTCTGCCTGTGCGATCATTTCAGTGCTTGTCGTTCCTGGTTGACGTCACAAACACACCCAGCGTTCGCCCAGGCACTCCCACCGTTTCTCCGGCCACTCCTGCGTTTTTTCCGGAAACGGTAGCGTTTTCAGCCACACGCCCCTGAAACGCCGTGTTTCCGCCCAGTAACACCCATTTCCTGTCAATCACATTACGTTCGCCGGAGCGAAGAAAAAGCCGTGAGTAAAAATACTTTCTTCATAGTAAAGTTACTTGGCGCAGTCGCAGTGCGAACATTGCGCATGCGTACTAAGCGGATTTTCACTGCGATGCGATGAAAAATACAGAGCGAACAACTCGGAATGAGGGCCGTAGAACAAATGAATGTAGAATTGAGCTTAACCATTATAGCCAAATAAACCACCATATGCATAATCAGTAGAATTGAATTGAGACATAACACCCCGTCCAATACTTGATCCTACAGACACTTGGCACATCGAAAAAGCCTCACTATTATGAAACAATATGATCACAGAATGCAGTTGAGGCCCATGGTCTCATTCAAACCCCTAGGGGCTAGTGTATCAAGGCGGAAAATCCAACGGGCTTCCAGTTGTAATAAACTTCTATACCACGTCTCTGAGTGCCGCTTCCTGTTATTTGCTATATATATATATATATGAGTGTGATTGGTCATGAACACATTGTACTTTTAAAAAAAATGTTTAACACCTCCATAGGGTTGCCTTGAGTACGGTATGTGATCTGTACAAGATCTCAGGTCTCTATATGAAAGCGGAATATATATAAATATATGTTCCCCTGATGAAGTCATTGTCTGAGACAAGAAATGCATTGGATAATTCAAATCTAGGTCTGACTATTGGGATTAGAAAGCTTGACAGATCTATTTTAAATATTTTTCAGATAAGCTGGTTATATATTTTATTACTGTATGTGTGCTACTGTTTGTTATTAAAGAATAGGTCTATCTACTGTATCTATCTAGTCTTAAGCATTGTTTTCATGAGACTTCAAACATATTGGTGTAGAAATATCTCGAGTGGCCTTTGTTTACCAGAATGAGCAATGGCCGTCTCAGATCCCAGTCCCACACCCACTACCAGCCTCTCTAATCCTGTGTGTCCGTCTGCTTCTTGTGTACTGGATCGCTGAATACTGATTTTCCTCCGGCGCCATGCAAATTTTCATGACTTGTTTTTTCTAACCATAATGAGTCACTTGATCCTTACGCTATTTTCCCCTGTTCCTTCCACCCTGCTTTTGGTTATATTGTTGTTGTTTGTTTTATATATATATATATATATATATATATACAAACAAATCTAGAAAACCACATCACTCGCCACCCCAGAAGCGGGGTGCAATGTGTGCACTCACCACTCATAGGGTGGGGTGCATGCAGCCCATGGCCACCAACCCAAATATATACAAATAGAAAGTTCAGCACTCACCATAGCAAGCTCACGTATCCTTACAACATCAATAAATAAATTATGGGGGTTTAGTTAGTGAATTGGCCAATGCACGGAAGCCTGCAAACCGCTCGCCAAGGTACCCCACCTTCTTGCAGGTCCTACACTATCACAAAGTCTCAAAAATTAAAACCTGGCAACTGTATCACACATAATATAACTGCACACATGCCTACTAAGTTTAATATGTATCTGCCATGCATCTTATGGCTTTTAAAGGTACACTAGTCACCTGACACTGGTTGATAAATTACTAAGGAGCAGCTGACACGGGTTTAGAACAAATGAGATTACACAGGGGTGCATGAAAAGGCCTGTGACCACGGTTAATAAGAGTTAACCAAAGATTAACCCCGCAATATACAAACATATCTAGAAAACCACAGCACTCGCCACCCCAGAAGCGGGGTGCAATGTCTGCACTCACCACTCATAGGGTGGGGTGCATGCAGCCCATGGCCACCAACCCAAATATATACAAACAGAAAGTTCAGCACTCACCATAGCAAGCTCACTTATCCTCACAACATCAATAAATAAATGATAGGGGTTTAGTGATAGTGTAGGACCTGCAAGAAGGTGGGGTACCTTGGCGAGCGGTTTGCAGGCTTCCGTGCATTGGCCAATTCACTAACTAAACCCCAATCATTTATTTATTGATGTTGTGAGGATAAGTGAGCTTGCTATGGTGAGTGCTGAACTTTCTGTTTATATATATATATATATATATATATATAAACTCCACAAACACTCTCCTCCTGCGCTAATTGGTTTCAAAATAGGCGATTAGGTATAGCTATCTCTAGGATGGGCTGCCTGGTTCCTCTGAGTTCCTTGTTAGGAGGAACTGAGCAAAGAAAATAGAGTATACAAAAAGAGGAAAAATGGCGCCCCAGGGGTTTACAAATACCCTTATACAAAAACTGTTGCTTAACAGGATTTGCAATCAATATTTATACAGGTTTTTAAAACACATAACGGACTGTACTTTTCATAAAAATTTATTAAAACAATTATACAGAAACATGAAGTATATCCATCATTATTACATGTACATTATGATGTAGTTTCTCCTACAGAAATCCATCAATGGGATATGGAGGAAAGAAGGCAACCTTTCTGTTGTATCCTTATTCTTCCTCATTAAATATTCGGAGATAACATCAACAAGAAATACAGTAACCCATATATATATATATATATATATATATATATATATATATGTATGTATGGTATTCTGTGTATTGTTGTACAATTGTTTTCTTAATCCCTGTCCTGCTATTGAAACATAGATAATACTAATCTAATGTATTGTGATTATATATTTCAAATTTTTTGTTACAGTTTGCTCATCTGGTGCTTACTAACCATATATGGTCAAGATGAGGGAGCATATTGTCCCACAGCTGGCAGCTGTCTTGTGCCTTATTCTCTCGGGGATAAGCAGGCTGGATGCACAGGAAGGTAGGTGCAAACCCAAAGATAATGGACCATTAGCAAAATAAGATAGGTGGATGGTGAGACCATCCACCAAACTGAATTCCTTAACTATATATTATATTTACGTATATGTTTATATATAGTGACTATTACTGTACATAGTACTTTTTACATTTGCATATATGAATTATGTATAGTAATTGATATTGTCTGCTGAATTATAGTTTTTCTGTAGAACCGAGTATGTAAAGAAATTTTCTTTCAAAAAGGTTGCCCCTTAAAATAGAAAGGAGACATTTTGTTTTCCCATATTCTATAATGTACATTATTTGAGGCCGCATCATTAAGGTTCTGCAGGTGAGTTTGTCCCCAGTAATGAGTCTACAAGGGAGAATCCTGGAACAGAAAAACCATCAGAACAAGTTCTCCTGCTGTTAAGCCTCCAAGGGTAAACCTTCTTGGTGTTTGGATGTATCACGAGTTCAGCCACTAATTTAGGTCATTACGTAAAATGAATGAAATAAAGTTTATTCATAAAACACTACTGAAGCTTACTCTTTAAGGCATACAATCAAATGTACTAACTGGTCATGTGTCTAGGAGGGTTTAGGTGAGAAGTACAGAGAACCCTGTACATGGCGCCATTTCAGGAAATTCCTCAGCAAGTTACAACCCAACAAACGTTATTTACACACAACATTTAGTCATTTTCGTGGAATATGCGACTTTGTAAATCTACGCTATTACAAGTGTGAAAGTCGTGGCTGATGTAACATGTACTGTACACACTCAGCCTCCTGATGAGTTTGTAATTCCATGACACAACATCTCTGTACGTTTCACACCCGGTTGCCATGGAAATTATGCGATTCATGAGGTAAAGAAGAGTCCATTGTGTAGGTTTGTGCGCACACTATAATATTTAGCTGATGCATGTTTGTTCCATAAATCTTCTCACTAGGGGGCAGGTGTACTAAGCCTTGAAAAGAGATTAAGTGGAGAGAGATAAAGTACCTACCAATGAGCTTGTGACATTTTTTTCAAACACAGCCTGCAACATGGCAGTTAGGATGTGATTGGTTGGTACTTTGGGGTCTATTCATGAAGCAGTGAAAAGTGTGGAGAGATGAGACAGTAGAGAAGTTGCCCATGGCAACCAATCAGCTGCTACATATAATTTTAAAGAATCCACTTTAGAAATGTTACCTCAACACTGATTGGTTGCCATGGGCAACTTATTCACTGGCTCACTTCTCCACTCTTTTCACAGACTCCTTTATCTCTCTCCACTTTTTCACTCTCTAGGCTTTAGTACATATCCCCCTTAGCTTCCACTGTCAAAATACATGTTTTCTGAAGATTTCAGAAACATGGTCACTGTGTGGACTTTGTAATGTTCATCGAAAGGCTGGATTTCCTAACAGTGCTCGAAATGGATGTTTATGGAGTGGTTATTGGGGGTAATTCTGAGTTGATCGCAGCAGGAATTTTGTTAGTAGTTGGGCAAAACCATGTGCACTGCAGGGGAGGCAGATATAACATGTGCAGAGAGAGTTAAATTTGGGTGGGTTATTTTGTTTCTGTGCAGGGTAAATACTGGCTGCTTTATTTTTACACTGCAATTTAGATTGCAGATTGAACACACCACACCCAAATCTAAAGGGCCCTACTCACTTGGCGATGTGCCGCCGAGGTGCCCGACGGCCGATACGGCCGACGAGCAACCCGGCGGCGGGGGGGCAGTGACGGGGGGAGTGAAGTTTCTTCACTCCCCCCGTCACGCGGCTGCATTGAAGTGCAGGCAAATATGGACGAGATCGTCCATATTGGCCTGCATGCACAGCCGACGGGAGACCAGCGATGAACGAGCGCGGGGACGCGCATCGTTCATCGCTTATGTCTCCACACTGAAAGATATGAACGAGTTCTCGATCATTTATGAACGAGATCGTTCATATCTTTCAGAATATCGCCAAGTGTGTAGGGCCTATAACTCTCTCTGCACATGTTATATCTGCCTCCCCTGCAGTGCACATGGGCCCTCATTCCGAGTTGTTCGCTCGGTAATTTTCTTCGCATCGCAGCGATTTTCCGCTAATTGCACATGCGCAATGTTCGCACTGCGACTGCGCCAAGTAAATTTGCTATGAAGATTGGTATTTTACTCACGGCATTACAAGGTTTTTTCTTCGTTCTGGTGATCAGAGTGTGATTGACAGGAAGTGGGTGTTTCTGGGCGGAAACTGACCGTTTTATGGGAGTGTGTGAAAAAACGCTACCGTTTCTGGGAAAAACGCGGGAGTGGCTGGAGAAACGGAGGAGTGTCTGGGCGAACGCTGGGTGTGTTTGTGACGTCAAACCAGGAACGACAAGCACTGAACTGATCGCACTGGAAGAGTAAGTCTCGAGCTACTCAGAAACTGCACAGAGAAATCTTTTCACAAAATTGCGAATACTTCGTTCGCAATTCTGCTATGCTAAGATACACTCCCAGAGGGCGGCGGCTTAACGTGTGTAATGCTGCGAAAAGCGGCTAGCGAGCGAACAACTCGGAATGAGGGCCATGGTTTTGCCCAACTGCTAACAAAATTGCTGCTGCAATCAACTCAGAAATACCCCCATTGTGTTTTATGCAATTTATATATTTATGATATACAGTATATATAATCGTACCACATAATATGTATATTTTCCGCATGTGTATGCTATAGTATTAAAATGTAATACACATATCTCCTCTCCATGAAAGGGCCTGTTTCATATTACAGCCAATCGAAAATGTTTCTGTGTTTACTGTTGATGTAGTAAAGTTTATACAGTGATGACGCTTCTCTCTACTCCACCGACCACCCAGGGAATGCTAATCTTGTTGCACTCAATGCTTATGCAAATATTTACCACACACATCTTGCTATAAATATATATGTAATACTCTCATATAGGACAAGAAAGAGTGGTACATTTTTGGAACTACTGTAAACCAAGATAAATCTTGTTGGTTTTTGGCATATTTAGCAGCCATTATTTTCCTTTATTGCCAGTATCATTATTTTCATTAACTGAGATTTTTAGGGGGACATTTGGACATTTACTAAGCAGTGATAAGAGCGGAGAAGTGAGCCAGTGGAGAAGTTGACCCATCAACCAATCAGCAGCTCTGTATAATTTTATAGCATGCAAATTATAGATGTTACTTCAATGCTGATTGGTTGCCATGGGCACTTCTCCACCGGCCCACTTCTCCACTCTTATCACTGCTTAGTAAATGTCCCCCTTAGCCTTTTAACCACTTCAGCACATGGGCTGTGGGTGACGTAAGATTATCAATGGGAAATCCTTGGTCAAGGAAAAAGGATAAACTCTTCTTGAGTTCTCTGTTATAGTAGGAGCTTAAGGCTACTCTCTAGACTAGTTATTAGTTTATATCTTAATTTGCAGGTTTGGTTCTATTAGAAGCATGCATGCCACAAGATCCTTATTCCCAAATGTTTAGCCTCAAATTAAATATACTGCATTAAACAAAACTATTAGCATTACTGCTCGGTGTATGGGCTAAAGCTGGAGTCTCAGAGTATCTCTGGTCATCACTGGTATTGTCATAAATGCCTTAACATGATTCTGCATTACTTGTTTGAATAATTGTTTACCAGATCCAGCTGTCAGCTTGTGCGACTGATTCAAAGAGACCTTGGGGGAGATTTATCAAGAGATGAAGAGGAGAGAGATAAAGTATCAACTAATCAGCTCTTAACTATCATTTTTCAAATTTAGGGGGACAGTGGAGAAGTTGTCCCATCAACCAATCAGCAGCTCTTTATCATTTTATAGTATGCAAATTATAGATGTTACTTCAGTGCTGATTGGTTGCCAAGGGCAACTTCTCCACTGGCTCACTTTTCCGCTCTTATCACTTCTTAGTAAATGTCCCCCTTAAACTGTAACATGGCAGATGCTGATTGGTTGGTACTTTGACCATGCTCTGATAAATACCCGCCAGAACCTTGCCGGTGATGCTGCAGAGGTCTCTTACTAATATAGTTAGGCCCACATAGACGATCTGGTAGCTCCTATCCAAACAGAATGCAGAACGCTGGTTATAAATGTTGCCATCGTGTAATGAAAATGTTGTTTTGTGCAGTGTTTGCTGTGAATATTTTACCATATGACACAAAGCATTATGGTTCCTGATGCTAATCATCTTTGTGTATGTTGTGCTCATCATCTCCGCAAAACAATTGTTGAAAAATAATTTAACACTATTTTCTTGCCAACACTGTTAAATCCCCACTAGAACGTGCTTCTACAATGTGGGCATTTATCAAAGCATAAAATTCCGGAGTTATTTAATCTTTTGAGGTGTCAGGAGCCTTTGCATATTTCTGCATTCATAAATGACCCTGGATATCTGATATGACAAATAGTCTTATTTGTTTGATTTAAGGTCCATATAGACGGGCCGATGCAGGAGAGATGTGTGCTGAGCGAACCGCTCAGCACACATCTCTCCCGCCGCTCAGCACAGCGCGATGTGTGCTGAGCGTGCGGGGGGAGACGGGGGGGGGGGGGGGCGCTCACTTCACCCAGCGGGTGAAGTGAGCGACCCGCTAGATTGTCCTGCATGCAGGCCAATCTAGCAGCAGCGATAGCGATGCGCGGGGCTGCGCATCGCTATCGCTGTAGGGGGTACACACGGAGCAATAATGCTGAAATTCTAAGCAATCTTGTCAGATTGCTTAGAATATCGTTCCGTGAGTACCCCCCTTAAGTCTTAAGTATTAGGGAGAGATTTATACCTCTTTCCACTGCAGTCCTAGCTCTGACCCAGGGTACTGAACACGTGTCAGTCCCTTTTCTCACCGTACGTTGGACCCAGGTTAATCAAACCAAACCAAGCCACTACACACAGGGCAGCCCCAAGGGGGGGACTGTGGGGACTGGTGTCCCAGGACCTTACAGAGAAGGGGGCCCTGGCTCCTACCACCAATACCTGGAGAGCTGCACCAGTCTGTGATGCACTGAGAGGATTTATTTAAACAAGCCTTCCCTGCGCATTAGTTCTCTGAATCGAGCCTGTAGGTCCACCTATATGTAATATCACGATATATGACATCACATAAGGGTTGATCATTGCCACAGAATCTTTTTTTTTTTTTTTGGGGGGGGGGGGGGGGGGCTGTCTCTTTTGTCAGTCTCGGGCCCCACAATTTCTGATGGCAGCCCTGACTACACATGCACCTATGGGCACTTACAGTTCTTCAAGTGTGCTCTATGAATACAGTTAGCTCAAACAGAAACAAAGATAGCTCAAATAGAATGTGATTTGAACTGTCCCGCATGTCAGAACCATGTCTAAAAGAAACAAACAGCGTTTTCTCTAGCGGTTTGCAATGTAGTGGTTTGGAAATCCGCAGCTTCACATATCATCTCAAATTTTACACTAGAATTCGTATTCTTTACATGTGTAAAATTTGAGATGACGCCTACACAACTGGCACTCTGAAATAATGCTGCTTTATGTGTGGTTGTGCATTTAGTAAATTGCATGGTTTATAAACTGCACATAGGGGGTCATTCCGAGTTGATCGCTAGCTGCCATTGTTCGCAGCGCAGCGATCAGGCTAAAAATTGGCATTTCTGCGCATGCGTATGCACCGCATTGCGCATGCGCGACATACGGGTACAAAGGCCTTTGTGGTTTTGCACAGGTTCTAGCGACGTTTACATTCGCACTGGCGGCCGCAATAAGATTGACAGGAAAGGGGCATTTCTGGGTGGTAACTGACCGTTTTCAGGGAGCGCTTAGAAAAAAGCAGGCGTGCCAGGGAAAACGCAGGCGTGGCTGGGCGAACGCTGGGCGGGTGTGTGACGTCAAAAGCCGCCCCTCCAACGTTAGAATCATCGCACACGAAGAGTAAGTTCAGGGCTGGTCTTGTTTTGCACAAAATGTTTTTGCAGGCGCTCTGCTGCACAGGCGTTCGCACTTCTGCAAAGCGAAAAAACACTCCCCGGTGGGCGGCGACAATGCGTTTGCACGGCTGCTAAAAACTGCTAGCAAGCGATAAACTCGGAATGACCCCCATAGGGTCTAATTCATATTTGCATGCAAACCCGATGGTTTGCATACAAATACGATGTTTAGGGTCTGTACAGACGCAAGACCTGTCCTGCGCATGTGCAGAATGGGTTTGCAATATCGCTTGCTGCCCCCTGTCAGTCGCAGCATGATTAACATGCTGCAGCGTTTGGGGGCGGAGTGGGGGTGGCACCCGGCTCCGTTCTTCAAAACGTGTCATGTTGCCCTGTTTTGAAGGCATGATGGATCCAGGGGGTATCCGGACAAAAGGTCGAAACCAATAAGGTCGACACCACACTTAGGGCGACACCAATTGGTCGACACACTTTAGGTCGACATGGACAAGGTCGACATGGAACAAGGTCGACATGAGTTTTTCACATTATTTTTAATTTATGAACTTTTTCATACTTTACGATCCACGTGGACTACAATTGGGAACGGAACCTGTGCCGAGCGCTGTGGTAGCGGAGCGAGGCACATTGCCCGAAGCATGGTGCACTAATTGGGGTTTCCGGTCACTTTACGGCGAAAACGACACCAAAAAAACATTAAAAACGCATGTCGACCTTTTTCCATGTCGACATTGTTCACGTCGACCGTTTTGTCCATGTCGACCTATTTCAGGTGTTGACACCAATTGGTGTTGACCTAATTACTATCGACCTTGAGTCCCTGACCCATCCAGGGTCTGCGTCATTGGACACAGACTTCCTGGACCTAGATGTCCGGATTCGATGGCCAACCTGAGTAAGCTTCATCTTATGCAGACTGGCTGGTGCCAAAATCCACCCGTGAATCGCAACCGATGCCTGCGATGGTCACCATGGTGATCCAAGGCTGCAGCCTCAGACGCAGCACTCGGATCCTCGCTAATACAAACAGGACGCGTCTATCTTCTACAGATGCCTTCTGCTGCATTTGCATTTTGATGACATGGAATGGCATAGCCGGTTCCTTGCGGCTGTGCAATTCCTTACAGTCATGAATCTGGCCCATTAAACCATGCAGCGTGTCAAAGTTAAACCTTAGTAAATGTCCCTCTAAAACTTACTTTGACTATTGTATACTTGCAAAGTACGATCTGGGGGAAAATTCAATCTAATTTATCCCCCGGGGCTATCCAATTAGCTCCAAAGGCAGCCTGACTCCGGCACTTATCAGGGATTTTTTTTCAGGATCCGCTGAGGTGCTGAAAAAAATTCCCAATAAGTGCTCTATTTTCACGGCCGCGAAAACACATAGGTCCGTGAGCTTATCCCAGATCCTATGTGTTTTCGAACGAAAACGGGAAATATTTCAGGTGAAAGAAAAGGGCTCTAATTGGACTTCCCAGAGATAACATTGGACAAAAATGTTTTGTTTTTGTTTTGCACCCAAAAAATGTTCAGGCTAATTGAACTCCCCCCATAAACTGCAATACAAAAGTATAAAATCTATTTCTAACCCCCCCTCCCCCCAAAACAGAAAATTATTCGAACCATTTTGTTCCAGTGTCAACATACACTATGATATTGGCCATGAACTTACAATGTATATGGTAGAAATTCATTGCTTCCACTGCATCATGTTTCTTAGTGTGGTTTTGGAGAAACATGTGTACACTATACATCCGCATGTCATCACTGCACCTAAATTAACTCTGTCACCCTTTGCATTTCTTTCTCCTCTATTTTCTACTTTTTTTTTTTTTTGTTGCATTTTTCCCCCATCTTTTTCACCTAACCTACCATGCCACTATGACATCAATGACGCCAGACTCAGCTGACCTGGTTTTCCTCATTGATGGCTCAAATAATGTTGGACGCACGGGTTTCAACACCATCCGTGACTTCTTGGTGAATTATGTGGAAAGGCATTTGGAGGTGGGAAGGAGCCGAATGCAAATAGGAGTGGTGCAGTTTAGTGATGATACCAAAATAGAATTCACGTTGGAGGAACATACTAGCAAACGTGAGCTTATAGATGCTATGAAGAACCTACGGTACTCTGGCGGAGAAGAGTCGAATATGGGGGCCGCCATTGAGTTTGTAGTGGAAAACATGTTCAGCGCCGCTGGAGGCAGCCGAAGAGAAGAAGGGATTCCTCAGTCACTGGTGGTGATCACTGGTGGACCATCAAGTGATGATCTGAGAGAGGCTGCCAATTCTTTAAGACTTAATAGTATTATCACATTTGGCATTGGCATGGAAAGGGCAGACACCACTGAACTGCAGCAGGTTGCAACGGATGACAGCTTTGTGTTTACCGTACCACAGGCCCAGGCGGTGGGTCAACTTGAGAGCCAAATTGTGCCATACATTGCTGGGGTAGCCCAAAGGACCATAATCTTAGAGCCTCCAACTGTTATTACAGAAGGTAGGTCGGATGGTAGCATCTCTGTGGTTGCTTTCTGAATCCCCGAATAAGGTAAATAGGGGACTTACAAAATTGGGGTTATATATTGCATGCGGCCAGTAAGAAATTGTATATACCCCTCAATTTAAGGTCCTTTGATGTCTACTAGTTTTATACCATGTAATATGCATCATACAGGGGCAATTGTCGCCAGCCCATAAAGGATGCATAATTAGCATGAACAAGCTATCGTCTGCCCCAAATAAAGTACAGTTTATGTAATACAGTACTCAAGACATACTGGGCGGGATGTATTAACATACATCGCCGCCCCTCGCCCGCGCATCGCAGCGATGTTGATCGCATATGTACTAACATATGCGATCAACTTCGCAATGTGGTGACCGAGGCCCTCCGCGATACCTGTGAGGTGGTATGCGGGGGTTCTCCGTCACCTCCCAGGGGTCTCCACACTGCCCGCATGCTGGGAAGCAGCAGCAAGCTGTCCCTGGCGCCTCCTCCTCCCCCCTGCAGCCGGAAGGACCTTCGGCTGCGTTGCTAGGGGGAGGAGGAGTTTACCTTCCGGGTCCAGGCTGCCTGGAGGAAGGTATGGCAGGGGAAGGGGGGTCGGCATCTGTGGCGGGAGGGGCGGCGGCGGCCGGCGATAAGAATCCCATAGGCTTCCATGGGGTATCGCCATCCAAAGATAGAGATACCCTGGGCGGCGAAAACCTGTCGGCTGGGTCTTAATACATTTGAAAATGCGGTAAAACCCCTGAAAACTGAGGTTTTACCGCATTTTTCCCTTAGTACGTCCCGCTCACAGTATGCAGGCACAATGATCACGGTACGCCACTTACCAGCTTCTCTCTCTGGTGATTAAGCACCCAGGTCCACAGACACACACAGCAGACTTGGTAGTAAAATCAGCTGCCACTGGGCATGTGCAGCAGCTCCATTCCATCCTTTATACTGCATGTAGTGACCGCTGGTCAGGCTGTGGGGAAAGGGGGTTTTTGGGCAACTGGAAACCCCCTCTGCATTTGCCTTTGTGATATGTTTTGGAGTCATTCTTTTAAGACGCATAGGGAATTACAGTAGGTTGTCTATTTTTTCAAACATACTAGACAAGCTTAAAGTGAATGGTAGAAAACTGTAATAGCCACAACCAACCACTGTATTGTACAACCTTGAAACGTAAACTCCAAACACACTTAGTGCCTCATTCAGAAGGGACAAACCTAAGCCAAGTATTATATAGACAGAATAAAGTGGAAAAATTGCTATATTTAGTTCCAGAAAGCATTTCTCTTCGCCATTACGACAACGTTTCAGTGCTGTTGCCCCTAATTCAACTGACCCCATACATTTGTGAAAATCTTGAAGTTGAACTAAAGTTAATGTAGTTGAGTTTTTCTTTTGTAGGTATAACCTGATAATTTTTTGTCTTACAGTTACTGAAGTCAACAAGAGGGACATAGTGTTCCTGGTTGATGGTTCCAGTGATTTAGGACCGACAAGCTTTTCAGCAATCCGTGAATTGATTATAAAGATTGTCAACAGGCTGGAAATTGGTGCTGATCTCATTCAAGTGGGATTTGCCCAGTATGCCAGAGATTTTAAACCCGAATTCTACCTTAACACCTACAGTAATAAAAAAGACGTTGTTGCACAAGTGAAAAAAATAAAGCTCTTGAATACCACACCATTGAATACTGGCGCGGCCCTGAGAGCTGTCCAAAGAGATTTCTTTATTGCCTCTGCTGGAAGCCGCGTGGATGAAAGAATCCCACAACTGCTCGTCCTCTTCACTGGTGGCCAGTCCAGAGATGACATTGTTCCGGCCTCACAGGAACTGAAGCGAGCAGGAATACTGACCTTCGCTGTCGGGTCTAGGAGCGCTGACCTAGCCGAGCTCCAAGAAATTGCTTTCGACTCCACATTGGCTTTCCAGCCGACAGAATTCCGTCAGGCTGCTCTACAATCGTTATTGCCTCAAGTGCTGACTCCTTTGAAAACACTCACAGGAGTCGTGATTACTGAGGGACCAACCGAAGGTAAGCATTCAAGTGCATAATTGTATTTCACATGTGTTCCGTGGCCCTAAAAGCTCACCTAAATTGCTTTTCATAGGATTTCCTGCCTAAAGACTCCTATGTAAGGAGTTAGTTGCTATATTTGGAATGTGGTTAGCATCCCGACAGTTGGGATGCCGGCAGTCATGTGACCGCCGTCGGAATCCTGACACCACTCGGAATCCAGGTGCTGGAACACTGACTGCCAACATCCTCAAGGTAAGTATAGGGGTGCCTGTTAGGGTTAGGGCATGGGGGGGGTAGGGTTAGGCAAAGGGGTGTTAGCCATAGCCGCCACCCCTGTATCTTAGCCCTAGCCGGCACCCCCAAAGTTTTAGCCCTAGCCGCCACCCCCACTATCTTAGCACTAGCCAACACCCCAGGCGGGTTAGAGTTAGGGGGCAGGGGAGGAGTAAAATAATTACCCCCTCCCCTGGCGGTATTCTTAAGATCGGGATGCCACCAGGGGACTATCCTGGTGCTTACCTACACTTAATTTCTAAACGTAAAGTATAATCATGTTTAGCTACCACTGTGTCCTCAAAAAAGTAAATATTACATTTGGTTAAACCCTGGAGCTGGATATATCAGCAGACATGTATCTGGTGAGTTTGCAAAAGACAGGACTTTGAGCTTTCTCATTTATCCTCTTTTTATAAACCATTACAGCAGAGGGTAGGCAGACGGCCCTGTTTTTTGGAACGCTGCTTGCCACCACCCCCAAATGCCAGCATCATGTTAATCAGGTGACATAGCAGCCCCAGATCGTCACATTCACAGTGCGGTTCCTGCGCATGTGCGGATCTAAAAAGATCGGAGATGTACAGTATATAATCATCGTATTTACGTATATCTCTGTATTATGCCCAGAGCTCGACAAGCTGACAGGTGTACTTTGTTGTCATTTTTATGTACTTGGTGGTACCACACCCTCCCCCCCACACACACACGCAGCCTAACTCTACCCCTCCCTGGTGATGCCTAACCCTGACCCTCCCTTCCCCGCAGCCTAACCCTAACCTCCCCGATGGTACATAAACCTAACCCCCCCCCCCCCCCGCCCCCTTTCCAGCAGCCTAACCCCAGAAGTCCCTGGCATACTTACAGACAGGATGTCGGCTGTCAGGATTCCGGCGTCAGCATTCTGAGTGACGTCGCGACCGCTGGCATTTATTAGTGGTGCGCATCCCAATTCTTTTCCAGGATTTCAGATGTACAGCTTCATTCTGATTGCATTGCAGCTGTGTTCCTTGTACTCAACAATGTAACATCAGTGCAAACCTGTGTCACATTCATACAGATGAAGAAGAAATATAATAGCTAAATATATAGCTTGAATCATGTAAACTCTGCTGATAGTGTGATAGGATAATCAGCAGAACATACTGTATACACAATGCAGTAATGGTTGCCAAGATTGTAGGTTAATATTTTATAAACCATGTCATCCTGGGCTATTAGTATTGATAACCCTGCTATACATTCTAGCTTAGCAAAGGGTGATCCCACTGGATGTTCAAGCACTGAGATTGTTGTTTTTTCTAAGGATTATTATGTGAGATGAGATGAAAACAAACTTGAAACATGCAGCATTAAGACTTCTCCAACTCCCCCTTCTCATTACTGTCCTCTACTAAGTTTTATACATATTCTTCTGCCTTTCTACCTCTCTTCTTCTATATCTGTATTACATAGCGTTTGGCTTCCTTACTTCCATTTACTGCCTAAATCTGCTTAGGTGTAGAGTCATTAGGTATTAATACATTTCTCAAATTGTCATAAAGTGAATTTGGCTTCACTACCAGTATTAAATCCTCCATCGTGTATCAGGGGAAGATGTAGAGCCGGACTGGGGCATGTAGGGCCCTCCGGGGGGATACAGTGGTAGAGGCCCATGTTTAGGGGTGTGACCAGTCTCTCGAGGGGGTGTGCCCAGCCACCACATTGGTTTGCCTAACCATTTTGCATGGATTGGTCCCCTAGATAAATATGTACAGTAAATACTGCAGTGCATGCATGATAATGTACTAGATTAGGAACAGCACAGTCTGGAACCTGATCCCTAGAGGAGGGGGTGGGGCCACCAGGCAGTAGGGCCTACCGGTGGTTTCCCCCAACCCTGGGAAGATGTATCAACCCTTGGAGAGAGATAAAGCGGAGAAGAATAAAGTACTAACCAAGTAGCTTCTGTCATTTTTTAAAAAAGCCTGTTCAACTGTCATTGTACAGGATTTTTTTTTTAAATGACAGGAGCTGATTGGTTGGTGCTTTATCTCTCTATAAGGGTTGACAAAATTTTTCCCCGCAGTTTCAAAATGTAATATCAATTTTGTGTCAAGCGGCTTGTTTCCATGATATAACAGAGAGCTATGCTTCACCAGTATCCGGTCTTTAGGGTGACAGCATTTACTGTAGGTCGACACTCATTAGGTGAACCACTATTGGTCGACGTGCATTAGGTCGACACAGCCAATAGGTTGACATGGTCACAAGGTTGACATGGCAAAGGTTGACCCATGATAAGGTTGACACGAGTTTTTTACATTTTTTTTCCTTAATTTTTTTAAACTTTTTCATACTTTACGATCCATGTTGACTACAATTGGGAAAAGTAGCCTGTGCCGAGCGCAGCAGCAGCGGAGCGAGGCACCTTGCCCGAAGCGTGGCGAGCGAAGCGAGCCATGCGAGGGGACACGGTGCACTAACTGGGGTTCCCGGTCACTGTACAAGGAAAAGACACCAAAAATAAATAAAAAACTAATGTCGACCAATTTTTTCCATATCGACCTAATGACAGTGTCGACCTATTTCAGGTGTCGACCTAGTCACTGTTGACCAATAGTGGTCGACCTAATGACTGCCAGCCTAGTTACTGTTGACCCCATGATATACACCCGCTTCACCAGCCATCTCTGGGTCAGTTCCAGCTTTTTCCAATATAAGTTATTATAATAGGGATGTTAAGGCTGCAATTGATATTATCGCCCCTGTGCGTATAAGACCTCGTAAACCACATCGTCAAGCTCCATGGTACGACAACAGTGTTAGTGAGCTCAAGAAAAGGGGGCGTAGACTGGAAAGACGATGGAGGAAGACTAACCTAGTGGATGACAAAATAAAACTAATAAAGCATAACGAAGAATATCAATCGACAATCACTCGCAAGAAATCACAGTTCCTGTCAAATGAGATCACAGCAGCAAACAATAGGCCAGCTCAACTTTTCCGCACAGTGGAGATGCTTTGCAAGCCAGCATGCCTGCAGACTGATGAGACCCTTTCCCAAGCAAGATGCAACGAGTTTGCAAACTTCTTTGCAGATAAAATATCCACCATCCGGGCTGGAATATCCACAGTGCCATCAAAGGAGAGCCAAACTACAAAGCCTGCCAATATAAGCTACCTGCCTTCATGGACCAGCTTTGACCCAGTGGATGTAAAGGACACTGCTGAAATTGCTCGGATTTTGCGTCCCACCACCTGTGGCCTGGACCCAGCCTCAACCAAGCTTCTAATAGGTTGTACGGATATAATCGGTCCTGTCTTTGCAAAAATTGTTCAATGCTCTTTGCAGACAGGCATTTTTCCTGGACCCCTAAAGGAAGCAATTGTTAGACCACTTCTTAAAAAACCTAATTTAGATCCCGACTGCATGTCCAACTACAGACCGGTATCAAACCTTCCTTTCCTAGGAAAGGTTATTGAGAAAGTGGTTGCAAATCAACTGGAAACTCGCCTGACAACCCATGATATTTATGATCCATTTCAATCAGGATTCAGGAGAAGACATAGCACTGAAACAGCCCTGGTGTGTGTGTTAAATGATCTTCTGATGGCAAAAGACAGAGGTGACTGTTCAATATTAATCCTTCTGGATCTCTCGGCAGCATTTGATACCGTGGACCACGGGCTTCTGATTGAGCGACTGATACACTTCTGTGGTCTGGATGGCACAGTCCTAAACTGGTTCAAATCATTTCTCACAGGCAGGTCACAGAGAGTATCATCTGGATTATACTCATCACCACCAGTGCCATTGCCATGTGGTGTCCCACAAGGTTCTATACTATCCCCCATGCTTTTTGCAGTATACATGCTCCCATTGGGCGAAATAATCAGGCGCCATGGCCTGGTCTACCACTGCTATGCAGATGATACACAACTGTACTTGTCCTTTGCTCCGGGCACTGATAACCCAGTAGCAACCCTGAATGGCTGTCTAGCTGAACTACAGGAGTGGATGAGCGCCAGTTGGCTGCGACTGAACCCGGATAAAACAGAGGTCCTTATAATACGACCGCAACATCAAAGGACAAGACTGCAGCATAGCCAACCAACTGGACTTACACTCGGGGATTTAGAATTACAGACCAGTGATCATGTGCGGAATCTTGGCGTTGTCCTGGATGATGGCTTGACACTTAAACATCAGATATCAGCCACAATCAAATCCTCATTCTTTCACCTGAGGAACATAGCCAGAATCAAGCACCTAATTCCCTCAGATGATATGCCAAAAGTCATACATGCATTTGTATCATCTCGATTAGACTACTGTAATGCCCTCTACCTTGGTCTACCAGCAAAAGAATTGCAACGCTTACAGCTGGTGCAAAACACAGCTGCCAGGCTGTTAACCAACCAGCCCCGTTCCAGCCACATAACACCCATCCTCTACTCCCTTCACTGGCTGCCTGTAAGATGGCGAATCCTCTTCAAGATTGGCTTACTGAGTTTCAAAGCATTACATGACCAAGGCCCAAGGTACCTGAAACAGCTTCTGATCCCATACTGCCCCACTCGATTACTGCGATCTGTAGATGAAGGACTTTTAGCAGTACCTAGAATCTACCGTAATTCATCTGGGGGTCGAGCTTTTAGTCATGCGGCTCCGACTCTATGGAACTCACTTCCCAGCACAGTGCGAGAGGCCCCAACTATAGAATCCTTCAAAAGTAGACTCAAGACTTTCCTGTTTACTCAAGCATTTCCATAGTGTCTCTTTTAGTATCTTCATGCTTCTGTATTTTATGAAAAATGTACTTCATTATTTTTCTGTACTATATTATGCTGTGTATCTGTTAAGCGCCTTGAGTCCTATTGGAGAAAGAGCGCTATATAAATAAAATTATTATTATTATTATTATTATTAAGTTATAATTACCGTGGCTGCTAAAGACAATGACAGTACATAGACAGCAACTGTGTACCCGATGATTAAATGATAGCAGTCCTTACGTTTTATGGCCCTCATTCCGAGTTGTTCGCTCGCAAGGCGAATGTAGCAGAGTTACACACGCTAAGCCGCCGCCTACTGGGAGTGAATCTTAGCTTCTTAAAATTGCGACCGACGTACGCGCAATATTGCGATTACAAACGAGTTAGCAGTTTCTGAGTAGCTTCAGACTTACTCTGCCTGTGCGATCAGTTCAGTGCTTTTCGTTCCTGGCTGACGTCATAAACACACCCAGCGTTCGCCCAGGCACTCCCACCGTTTCTCCGGCCACTCCTGCGTTTTTTCCGGAAACGGTAGCGTTTCCATCCACACGCCCCTAAAACGCCGTGCATCCGCCCAGTAACACCCATTTCCTGTCAATCACAATGCGAACGTCGGAGCGATGAAAATGCCGTGAGTAAACTTACTTTCTTCATAGTAAAGTTACTTGGCGCAGTCGCAGTGCGAACATTGCGCATGCGTACTAAGAGAATTCTCACTGCGATGCGATGAAAAAATCCGAGCGAACAACTCGGAATGAGGGCCATAGACAGCAACTGTGCACCCGATGATTAAATGATAGCAGTCCTTCCGTTTTATAGACGTTAGGGGGAGATTTCTCAAACCTCCTAAAGAGGACATGCGGAAGTGCCCATATCAGTCAATCAGATTGTAGCTGTCATTTATCTAGTACATTCTATAAAATGATAGAATGTGATTGGTTGCTATGGGCAACATTAACACTTGTTCTCTTTATAAAGGTTTGATAAGTATCCCCTTTAGTTATACAGGTTGAGTATCCCTTATCCAAAATTAAAAATGCCAAATTTGTGGGTTCCCTACTAAGATAATAACATAAATATTATATATATTATTTATAAATATATATATTTACAGATAAGGTATATAGGCCCTCATTCCGAGTTGTTCGCTCGCAAGCTGCTTTTAGCAGCTTTGCACACGCTAAGCCGCCGCCTACTGGGAGTGAATCTTAGCTTAGCAAAATTGCGAACGAAAGATTCTCAAAATTGCGATTAGAAATTTCAAAGCAGTTTCTGAGTAGCTCCACACTTACTCTGCCACTGCAATCAGTTCAGTCAGTTTCGTTCCTGGTTTGACGTCACAAACACACCCAGCGTTCGCCCAGACACTCCCCCGTTTCTCCAGCCACTCCCGCGTTTTTCCCAGAAACAGTAGCGTTTTTTCGCACACTCCCATAAAACGGCCAGGTTCCGCCCAGAAACACCCACTTCCTGTCAATCACACAACGATCACCAGAACGAAGAAAAAACCTTGTCATGCCGTGAGTAAAATACCAAACTTCTTAGCAAATTTACTTGGCGCAGCCGCAGTGCGAACATTGCGCATGCGCAGTTTGCGGAAAATCGCTGCGATGCGATGAAAAAGAACGAGCGAACAACTCGGAATGAGGGCCTTAATACGTATGTCATTATCTTAGTAGGGGACTCAAAAATGTGGGATTTTGAATTATGGATAAGGGATACTCAACCTGTATTACTCAGATGCTGTATTATTACTCAGATGCTGTTTAAGGCCAGGTATACACTACAGCGATGTCAACACGCTTTGCCGTGTTGGCATGACAGATTCTCTGCATGGCTATGTGTGTACCCGTGATTTGCGTGCTCCCACAGATCGCTAGCGATATCTTTTGTCAGACTACAGGGTCCATGGAAGATATCGCTAGCAACCTGATGCAGTGCAAATGAAGACTAGGCCCCACTGGTCCAGGCTGAAGGGAATTTGGCCCCACCATCGGGACGATCGGTCTCAGATGTGTACCCAGCTTAAGCTGTTAAGATCTCTCCATAATAGAAAAAAAAAGAGATTAAAAACTATGCACTGTTTAAAGCCAATACTAGTGCATATTAGTGTTAAATTATTTTACTCCAAATATATATATAATTAGAGTACTATACGTATTGGTTCTCAGTAGATGAAGCAGATTCTCCAAGCTTTCCAAGACTAACTATGCTAAAGTGCTTTATTTTCATTATCACTTCTTTCTTTTCCTTGCTCTCTAATGCGGGCCATACATCTACAGCGTTGACTCCCCATTCTGCCAATCTGATCCACTGATCGGCAATCTGATTAGCCAATCGGCAGCCAGTGATGATCAGCGATCCATCGGCGGATCAGGAAAAAAAAACAGTTTGCTAAAAATCCCCAACTCGCCGGTTCCGCCACTTTTTGGCTGTAATCGGTGAGTCGGAGAAATCCAACATGTTGAATTTCTCCGACCCTGGCAGAATGGGGAATTGCTCCGATTGTCTGATATATGGGCCCTTTTAGTGTTATTAAGAGTTATGTGTCTACGTTCTGTAAACACATGTGTTACATAGTCTTGCTCTGCCGATTTTGCTGTGATGTCATGTTCATTGTTTTCTGTATCCTCCACCAAACCACATGCAGTAATTAACCAAAGAGATATCGTCTTCCTGTTGGATGGTTCGGTCAACGTTGGAAGTGCCAACTTTCCACTAGTAAGAGACTTTGTCATCGACGTAATTAACAACCTTGGTATCAGCGGTGAAGGTACTCGAGTTGGCCTAGCCCAATTTAGTGACACCCCCAGAACTGAGTTCTATCTAAACACTATGACCTCCAAATCTGACCTTGTTGACCGTTTGGAACAGCTGAGAATCAAGGGGGGTAATGCCCTAAATATTGGTTCGGCAATTCGATTCGTTATCGACAACCATTTCACCAGAAGCGCGGGGAGCAGGATAGATGACAGGATTCCGCAGCTTCTCTTGGTTCTAGTGGCTGGGAAATCAACAGACAGCATTCAGGCTGCTGCTTACGACCTCACCAGATCGGGGGTGTTGACCCTTTGTGTTGGGGTCGGAAATGCTGATAGAGGAGAGCTGGAAACAATTGCATTCAATCCAAGCCTGGCTTATAGGGTGGATGATTTCAGTATGTTACCTGGCTTCAGCCAGCAGATTCTAACCCCTCTTACCACCTACGTTAGAGGAGAAGTAACAGAAGTGACAGAGACCACAGGTAAATCCTCACTCGCTTTGTCTAGTCTTCTGTGTTTAACCTAAAAAAAAATTCTAATTAATAACTTCAAAAATATTTGCATTGCTAAATTATAGGGATCTACAGCTGAGTATTCTTGTTTAATTGTTCAAAAAATATCTGGTCATTTTGATAATCGTTTATTCGCAGTCGCAATCTGTATGTATTGCATTGCCTAGTTGTGGGTGCAGATAGTCGCAGCTGGCGCAGCTAGTCATTGCCACAGTGCGAGTGCCCGTGCATACACTGAATGCTGCTACATGAGTATATAGTATTTTTCTCATAATAGCGCTCACAGTGCTTTACATTTTCATTGAAAAAAAAACACAAGATACAAAATAAGCAAGAATAAAGACTACAGAATAGAGAGCTAAGCATTTGAGTTGTATTTGATGTATCTATAGCAGAGGTTCCCAAACATGGTTCTCAAGGCACCCCAACGGTCCGGGTTTTAAATGTATCCATGCTTGGCCACAGGTGACTTAATTAGCATCTCAGTCAATTTGATTTAAGCATCTGTGCTGAGCCACGGATATACCTAAATCCTGGACTGTTGGGGTGCCTTGAGGACCGCGTTTGGGAACCGCTGATCTATAGGCTTGCCATAATATCCCGGCTTTAATCCATGACACCTATTACTTGCACAGGTTCTGTGGTTAGCTAAATTCAAGCCTGTATTTGCACCGCAGAACCTGTGTACATCATAGGTGTCCCGAATTAAAGGGCTTTTATGGCAATTCATTGCTTGCTTTCCCTACTGTGGATGCTCCAGTCAATTAGTGCATACCTCCCAACATGACACTCTCCAGGAGGGACACAATGCTCTACTCCTGGACTTTTCTCTTAATTTATGATTGCCTGCACCTGTTGAACAGGTTACTGGATAAGAAAGGTGTTTCAGCACAGGTGATGGCAATCATAAATTAAGAGGGAAGTCCAGGAGCAGAGCATTCTATTCCTCCTGTAGAGGGTCATGTTGGGAGGTATCATTAGTGTATGTCTTGTTTATAGTACATATCCTCATATATCTTATCCTGAACATATGTTATCACTAGCATAAATGTCAAACAGAAATACAAGTTGTACAGTACCTCAATTATATGAGTCTGCCATTAAAAGATATGTGTACTGTATAATCTTATATGTAATATAGATAGACATCCATCCACTAACTGGCACCAGTCACCTGTGTCTCTGGCTGTGCGTCTCTAATATCCCTTTCACACATGCAGCAAAAATCCGTGTTTTTGCATGTGAATGGGCATCGATCCAATCTTTTGCTGTGTGTGAAAGTAGGCTGACCATACTAGCCCTTTAAACTGGGATGCTCATGAATTACACAGGTTCTGTGGCTGATTAAAACCAGGTGACATGCAGGATTGAAGTCAGCCAGCCACAGAACCTGTATAATTCATGAGTGTCCCAGTTTAAAGGGCTAGTATGGTCAGCCTAATGAAATGAAACTACCCGGGACAACGTCCAGGATCCACAACCTGCTCTCTACCAGGGTCGTGCTGAGACCCGAGAATGTGTCAGCTTGATAGACCCTGTGGACGGCCACTATCTGAAAGCAGGACAGCAAAGTTTGCAGCCCAGTGATCAGGTCTGAATCACCCCCTCATCTGTTTAAGTGTAGAAGCTCACAGTAGGACCATCAGTCATCTGATTCATATTAGGAACATTAATCTTCAATTATTTAGTGCAACTAGCATGATGCAATAAACCAATGGTTCCCAACATCAACCCTCATGTTTTCCCAACAGGCCATGTTTTGAGAATATCTGTCTGTGGGATAATTCTCTTTTTGCTATCAAGCTACATACACTGACTGGCTAACCTCACAATAATTATATTCTACTAAAACATTATCCTCACTTTCTCTTCACTTTTTTCCTTTTAATAGTGAGTGAAGATCGCAAGAAGGATATTGTGTTTTTGATTGATGGATCTAATGATGCCAGGTCTGGTTTCCCAAATCTCAGGAGCTTTGTCCAGAGAGTTGTAGAATACCTTGATGTGGGTCAAGACAGAGTACGTATTTCAGTTGTCCAGTACAGTGATTCCTCCAGGCCTGTGTTTCTTCTTAACACCCATGCAGACCGCCAAGATGTCGTAAGAGCCATTCAGAGTATGTCTCCCATTGGAGGCGCTTCATTGAACACAGGAGCTGCTATAGAGTATGTGTCACAAAATGTTCTTACCGAGTCAGCTGGAAGCCGAGCGGCTTTAGGAGTGCCACAGTTTCTGATACTTTTGACAACTGGGAAGTCTAGAGATGATGTACGAAGGGCCGCCGCCTCTCTCAAGGCTGGTGGAGTTGTGTCATATGCCATTGGAACCGGCAGAGCTGATCGTGCTGAGCTGCAGACCATCGCTTTCACTCCTGATTTTGTTCTGTTTGTTCCCGAAATCACTCAGCTGGAGAACGCTTACCAAACATTCTCCCAACGAGTCAGCACAATTTCTACAAGAGATATAACCACTCTACTTGAGTCAGTCCCAACTGGTAAGACCATCTAAACTGATCAGTTCAATTCAAATAATACATTTAACATAGCAACATGCTTAACTAACTGAGCAAGGACTGTTACAGGTTTCTAAAAGCTTAGGGTTTCCAAGACACACATAAAAGCTTGACTTTCTGAAGGCCTTGCTGTATTTATTTAATTTCTGTTGGTAAAAGCAATGTATAGTACTTTAGACAACTGTCATATTGGTTAGAATGTAATTAGGGCTTTACAGTGATAGTTGGGTACAAGGAAGGTTGCAGTCACACAGCTCACCTTGGAAATTGGGAGGCTCAATTAATGAAAGATGCAGTGTATAGTTATTTGCATCTTATGATGCTTAAGCAGGACCTCAACTTGATGCGTGCCGGAATATGCAAGCCCTGAGATGCCTGCACACTGTAACACCACTTGTGATTCTTGACATGCCACCATCGGCTCACCATCACGTGCAGCAGCAACACTTGCACCAACCCTGTGGCAGCTGCAGTGTCTCTGTCTGGACGCAGCCTCTGTGGAAGCAGCTGTGCATCTGTGGAAGCAGACCCTTCCACTGGCTCCCATAACATGCCCACGCAATTTCTCCCATGGTTTCACGTCACCATTTCTGATACCAGCAGTTACATATGGGAACTAGGGGTCGGGCAGTAGCAAATAATTGCTGAAATACGTGAGCATAGGGCCATAAAGTGGTTGATCCAAATGGATTCTACAGTAGGACATCTGGCTTTACACATCACATGTAATTGTTGAAATATTTGGTGTGTTTTATCTACAGTAACAGAGAGCAAAAAGGACATCCTATTCCTGGTTGATGGTTCCAACAATATTGCTGGGAGGTTTCCCGTTGTACGAGACTTTGTGGCAAATATCATAGGTGGTCTCAACGTCGGCCCAGACGAGACCCGTGTCTCTGTGGGCTTAGTGGGAGACAACGTCAAAGTGGAGTTCAAGTTTGACTCATTTCGCACCAAGGCCGAGATAGTCAGCGCTGTGCGGAAGATGCGATTCAGGCCGAGCAGAGAGTTCAAGCTTGGCGTTGCTCTTGACTATGCTCATGACACTCTCTTCACACCAGAGTCCGGAAGTAGAATCCGAGAGGGTGTGCCGCAGTACCTAGTCTTGCTTGCTGCAGGGAAATCTGCAGACAGTGTTGACCAAGCGGCCAATAAGTTAAAGAGGTCTCGTGTTGTGACGTTTGCAGTGAAGACGGAGAGGGCTGAATCTGAGGAACTGGAGAAGATTGTTCTGGCACCACAGTTTATTCTATCCTCAGGCTCACTGGGAGATCTCGCTAATATCCAAACCCAGTTTGTTAATCTCATTAAAACCGTCTCAGTCTCAATCGAGGGGCCAACAGATACATGTAAGTATTCTCTTATCTTTGTATTCAACAGTAAAAAGGTACACACAGTACTGTAGGTTAAAGAAAACATAGTTCTTTATAATGGTCTTACTAAAGTAAGTTTTACCTGAATTTGAGTTAAAGTGGTAAAGGTGATTCAAATTACTTTCATTATAGCTGCAATGGGTCATCATTTGGTGCATACAGTATGTTAATATTATGCGGAGTAAATTCTGCAATGCGTTTGTCTAGAATACATTGGTTTCTGCGTACATCTAGGTGTGCGTTCATGTATGCAATGGGCCAAGGAGAAAGTAAAAGACATGAGAGTGAGCTTATGCAAGGGCATTCTAAAACCGTGCCTCCAAAAAGATTCCACGATCCCCAGGAAGACGCCTCTAAATTTGCCCTCTCCACCATTTTGATATCTCATTCTGTGTAACTAAAACTGGATTTGTCACTTGTCTGAAGAATTAGTTGCATTAATATAATTAGAGCTCATTTAGCAAGGAACAACCCAGTGGCGTCACTAAGAGGGTACGGGGGGGTGAGCAACAGCAGGTGATACCACCCGGGGGGAGCGAGAAGTGGGATGGCCATCACCGGGTTACCGATGGAACCGTTGGTGGTTAAATTCGATGGTATCAAACCATCAGCAGAGGAACCTTCGATGGTTTTGCCATTGTGAGGCTCTGTGCCACTAAACCATTTATCAACAGCAGCTAAGCCATCCCTAGTCCACAGCACCGCCCTGGATATATTCACCCATAATAACGCGACATGAACACCCAAATATACTCAAATCATCCTAACGTAGTTAGTACAAGTGGTTTAGTAGATAGCTGGCAATAGCCCTTTTTGCCAGGTTTCCTCCAGCAAATCTTCCTACAGTTCTTAAGAAGGAACATGGTGGTACATGCAATGCCACAATGCTTTTATCACTAGGAGAGATAACTTACTGTATAGGCCAAAAAGGCGTCATATGTATCAAGCATTTTTGTTAAGAAAAAGAAAATACACTTACTGTAACTATTCATTTTTATCTGTATGCGTCGGCATTCTGAGCAGTGTCGGGATTCCAGCATCAGTGTTCCGACTGCCTCGCTTACATTTATCAGTTTTGCAACTCGACAAATCCAAGCTGCACTACAGTGGAGGGAGATCAGGTCAGGATTCCGATTAACCATATACGGGATCCTGACCTCATCTCCCTCCACTGTAGTGCAGTTTGGATTTGTTGAGTTGCAAAACTGCACCTACTAATTTGATATACTCCCAAATGTAAGCAAGGCTCTAAATACACAATTCTGTATGGCAGACACGCATATGGTTAATTGTTTTTAGGGAAAAAAGTAATTTTCTCTTTGCGCGCAAAAGTAAGCTACAGTATAAGAGCTCACTGTGTCTTTGGACTCGTGGATCTAAAGCTAACATTTTAATAACTAATCCAAGCCTTACCAAGCCCACATCAGCAGCTGCAGTTGTCTTTATTGGAGTTAGTTGCGAGCTGCACTTCCTTTGGGTTGCATTGTGCTCCTTAGAGACACAATTGTATTTCACAAAGTACTGTATGTTTCCAGGAACCTTTCAAAAAGAAAACTCCTACAGTAACTTACATTCCATTGTATTTATAGGTCTTGGGGGGAAAAAAACCCAGGACCATTTGAAAGTTTCCACATGTTGCAAAAATTGTTAAACTTCAGAAAATTTACAGTAGGTGAATTGTGATTATATTATTTGACACTAGAACAAATAGCTGTTCATTAGGTTGTATCGCCCTATTTCTAGTTCCACTTTGAGTTACATAGTGATATATAAACTAAAGGGTATTTATTTAGCGTTGATGCTGCCTTCTTTGGCATTGGGTGTAAGCAAACCATAAATTATAATCATGTGTAATAGTATCCAACAATCCTACCTCTATTATTTATCAAATAGCATAGGTGATTGCAAATTACCAAGTATCAAAGACAAAAGTAATAATTTCAAAATTAGAGAGTAAATAAAATGAAGGTAAATTAATTTAATTGCTGCAAACTTACTATCAAGTCGGTGGTACACACATCTCAGTCTATTCTCTGCAGATTTTGAATGGGGACTTAAAGGTGCCAATTGGATGGCAGCATAGAGGGGTGCTGAGAGAGATGTGGAGTGGGTACTACTTACATGGGCCCGGCAGGCTGGAGGTGCCAGGTAGGAGCCAGGTCAGTAGCACATTGGGTAGGCAGAGAGGGGAGACTGCTGCTATACTGGGCTGTAGAGGCTCCAGGGAGGCTCCAGCTGCCGAGCAGCAGCAGTCTCCTCTCTTTCCATCCAAGTGTTATAGGAGTGGGGGGGAAGGTGTGTGTACTGATTCCCCCCACCCCAGGATCTGCCTGAAAGCCAAGGGGGCTGCACATATTCCTTAAAAAAAATGGACACACCTCCAGTACCCTGGCCACACCCCCAGTACCCTGGCCACCACCCACCAGTACCTTGTCACTACTCTCAATGGCACTGTGTGCATATTGTTGCATTAGCATTTTGTTTGCAGCAGGTGTCTGAAATGGCATTACAGTTGCATCTCAGAATTAGGACCTAAGACCATAGTTTGCTCCAATCACCCTAAAATATCCCTTAGCACCTTCAAAATTTTGGAAGCTCAACAAGCATGCATTTCCTACTTTGTCTCTTTAAATAATTAACATTTGTGGTAGATTGAAGATTCTTAGTATAGCATGAATACACGTCTTGATCATCTGCTACAGCTTGTGATAAACTGCATAAATGTTGTACATTAATCATGGACCTGTCTTCTCTTATTTTTCTCTTGTTATCCTTTAGATGATATAAACAACAGGAAGGATATTGTGTTTTTGATTGATGGATCTGATGGTGGTAGATCCAGCTTTCCATCTCTTCGAACCTTTATTCAGAGGATGGTGGAGAACCTTGATGTGGATCAGGATAGGATCCGGATTAGCGTTGTTCAGTACAGTGATACCACAAGGCCCAATTTCCTCCTTAACACTCACCCAGATCGCCAAGCAGTCATAGGTGCTGTTCAACGTCTAACCCCTATTGGAGGATCCCAACTGAATACAGGGGCTGCCTTGGACTATGTTACAACAAATGTTTTCACCAGCTCTGCAGGAAGTCGGTCAGCTGATGGAGTGCCCCAATTCTTGATTTTGCTGACTACTGGCAGGTCCAGAGATGATATCAGGAGATCCGCCGCAGAACTCAAGAGATCTGGCGTTGTTCCATTTGCTATTGGAGTTCGTAATGCTGATTTAACTGAGTTGCAGACCATCTCCTTCATCCCAGACTTTTCCACTGCTGTGTCCGATGTTAGCCAATTGGGGGCTCTTTACCAGACCATCACAACCAGAGTGTCTGAGCTTAATGTGGGTGACATAGAAATTTTGAGACAGTCTCGCCCATCAGTGACTTACCAAGGTAGGTGCAGAGATGGTACTAAGACTTGACCAAGGATTAATGAGTAGACTAAAATCATATTAGAAATAACTTATTAAACAAATGTAGAATATTAGTTCCACAATGACCATATACAACTACTGTACCTCAAACATAATATTACTTCTTCTACAGTATAGTATACTGTATGTCAAAGTACTGTGCAACCTATTAGAATAAAATCTCTAATGAGCATTATTATGAATAATTTTCTTACTGCATTATTTATCTTTGTAGGAGCAAAGAGGGACGTGGTGTTCCTTGTAGATGGATCAAGGGATGCTACTCCTGAATTTAGAAATGTCAAAGAACTAATTAGTCGGATTGTGGATACCATGGACGTAAATCCAGACAGTACGCGTGTGGCTGTTGTTCAATACAGTGAAGATCCCAAGGTTGAATTCCTGCTAAATGCACTGTCCACCAAAGATGAGGTAAAAAATGCAGTGAGAAGGATGAATCCAAAGGGTGGATCATCGGTAAACACTGGAAATGCCTTAGAGTATGTATCTAAGAATATATTCACACGACCATCTGGAAGCCGGATAGAGGAACAAGTCCCACAGTTCCTTATTGTGACTTCCTCTGGACCTTCATCTGATGACGTAGAAGAAGGAGCAAAGCAGGTTAAAGAGTCTGCAGTGGTTCCTTACTTAATTGGAAAGAACATTAATACAGAGGAAGCAAGTAAAATAACTTTTGGACAGGATTTCATATATCGTGTATCTAGTTTCCAGGAACTACCAGCATTGGAGCAAAGACTGCTCTCTTCCGTCACCAGCCTGGACCATGAAAAGATAACTGAAATAGTTGTAAGACAATCAGGTCTCCCGTCAGGTGAGGAGCTCAACTTTTATGACAATGTCCTAAACTAAAATGTTATCAAAATATAATAATGCAGACAGATTGTAAACCACCAAATATTGAGCAAGTTATGACATCAAAGCAATACTTTTTAGGAAGTAAAAGGAACAACTTTATGCATGAAAGTTCCTCAAGAGCTAACTGCTCTGAAAGTACTACAGACTTATTAATGCATTGTCCAAGATTAGCTTTATGGCATGTTTGGATTATTTTACCGAATTTGGTTCACTTGGCATTTTTGTAGTGTCTCACACCTCCTCCTCTGACGTTAAACTATATTTTTATTTCATTTAGGGTGTGGTTTTACAATGTGCTTTGCGCCAAGAGCATAGAGTTCTGAAACAGATTGTATTGTTGCAATATTTTTAATGAACTGTAAGTCTAGTCCTGGATTTGGACTTTAGTGTGTTCCACATTTGTTCTATTGTCTTGCATCACCACACTCATGTAATATTCAGTATGTTGTCCTTTTGAAAGTCATTTGGAATTAAATTACTGCTCCATAAAAACATCAAAAGCTTATAAGAATATCAGATGTAATATTAATCTTCCAAAGGATTACCACTCATCTGGGCAGTTCTCACATTGTTTACCCTCTTCTTCACAGGAGCTGATCCAGAAGCAAGGGATGTCGTCTTCCTAATAGATGGTTCCACAAGCACCGGTTCTGATGGCCTAGCCAACATTCGGGATTTTATCTTGAAGGTTGTTCAGAACTTCCAAATTGGAGCCACTAAAGTTAGGGTGGGCCTGGTCCAATTCAGTAATGAGCCTACCACAGAATTCTTCCTAAGGGCCAACATGAACAGACTTGCCTTGGTCCAGAATATTCGTCGTCTACGACACCGGGGAGGTGCACCACTAAACATTGGGAAAGCATTGGATTTTGTGGCAAAGAATCATTTTGTGAAATCAGCTGGAAGCAGAATAGAAGAAGGCGTTCCCCAACATTTAGTACTTCTAACCGGTGGGAAATCTGCGGATGATATCAGTGGATCAGTCAGAATACTTGGGGACACAGGGATCAGATCTCTTGCTGTGGGAGCTGGTAGCGCTGACAGGGCTGAGATAGCGACTATTGTGTCAGACCCACGTTTTGTCTTCACCATTAGAGATTTTAAGGACCTTCCGACTATTGAAAATACATTAACCCTGTCTTTTGAAGGCCCTGTTGAACCACCTCGGGGACCATCAGAGCCGCAACCAGCAGGCCGTAAGTGTTCTTGTTTTACCATATAATCTTACAACATCATCGGTCATATTGGAGATAATCCCCATAAAAATTCTTACAGGTGCCCGCTGTGTGAGTCAGACTGACATGTTTTTCGGTTAGAGAATTACAGTGTTGTTTTATATGGACTATAGGCCATATAGGTTGGCCAGAATATATAGTCCACATAGGTTGGCAGCAGCAATAATTTATACTAGATTTGAGGGCAATCACTAAGAAGAGGCGGAGCTATCTGTGTATTCTACAGGTAGTACATTCAGCAGTTTACTAGTGCTGCTGAAGGTATTCCCTGCCCTAGTATTTCCTATAGACAGTTTTACATGACTGAGGGGAGGAACATACTCATTCTCTGCCTACACCCAGATTCTGCCATCTGTGAAGAGATACACTCTTGCAGAAACATAATATGCCAGCTAGTTATATGTGTGATTTTAGAAGAGCAAATAGGATGTCAATCATGCAGGCTGTTGGGATCTCGGCAATCGGATTGCTGATGCCGGAATCCCGACAAGATCAGGAGACCGATGCCGAAATCCTGACCGCTGGAATCCCGACTGTAAGTATTGTGGGTGGGTTAGGGACGGGGGGGGGAGTTTAGGCAACACAAGGGAGGGGTTAGAGTTAGGCAGCGGCAGCGTGGAGGAGGGATTAGGGTTAGGCACTCCCGGGAGGAGGTTAGGTTTAGGCACTAAGGGGAGAGGATTAGGGTTAGGCTGCGGGGAATGGCACCACCGGGGGATTAGGTTAGAGTCAGGCACTAAGGGGGGAGGTTAGGGTTAAGCTGCAGTTACCCCAAATATTTACCCCTGTCTTGCTTCTATTGTCTATCTGCTGCTGCTACAAGATTAGCAACAGTAAGGATAACAATACTAAGGAGCCTATGTAAGTGTTATTTTTCCATTAAATTATGTAGAAACTGCAGTTTCTGCGTATTTGTATGTGTTCCTGCTATGTACTAATATCCTAATGTAGGAGATTCAATAGAAATCTCCTGCAGAAGGTTCATTAGATCTGCAGATCGCATGTCCCCATTATTATCAATACAGGGACTATATTCTGGCCACTACAGTATATAACAAACTCCATAAAGTGTAATTTAAGATGGTGTAAACCGCTTTAAGCCTATGAAGGTATACTAGCAGGAGATGCAAGAGGCCAGTGCGGGAAAGGGATTGGGACATCATCATGGCCCTGTTATGCAATGTCGCAAAGTGGCTGGGCAATGTGCAATGCAACAAAGGTGGCTGGGCAAGGTACAATGGCGCAAAGGTGGCTGGGGTAATGTGCAATGCCACAAAGCTGACTTGGCAAGGAGCAATGCAACAAAGGTGGCTGGGGCAATGTGCAGCTGCATAGGTGGCTGTGGCAATGCGCTATGCTGCATAGGTGGCTGGGGCAATGCGCTATGCTGCATAGGTGGCTGGGGCAATGTGCTATGATGCATAGGTGGCTGGGGCAAAGCGCTAGGATGCATAGGTGGCTGGGGCAATGTGCTATGATGCATAGGTGGGTGGGGCAATGTGCTATGCTGCATAGGTGGCTGGGGCAATGTGCTGTGCTACAATGGTGGCTGGGCAATGTGCAATGCTGCAAAGGTGGCTGGGCAAGGTGCAATGCCTCATAGGTGGCAGGGGCAATGTGTTATGCTGCATAGGTGGCTGGGCAAGGTGCAATGCCTCATAGGTGGCAGGGGCAATGTGTTATGCTGCATAGGTGGCTGGGGCAATGTGTTATGCTGCATAGGTGGCTGGGGCAATGTGTTATGCTGCATAGGTGGCTGGGGCAATGTGTTATGCTGCATAGGTGGCTGGGGCAATGTGTCATGCTGCATAGGTGGCTGGGGCAATGTGTTATGCTGCATAGGTGGCAGGGGCAATGTGTTATGCTGCATAGGTGGCTGGGGCAATGTGTTATGCTGCATAGGTGGCTGGGGCAATGTGCTATGCTGCATAGGTGGCTGGGGCAATGTGTCATGCTGCATAGGTGGCTGCGACAATGTGCTATGCTGCATAGGTGGCTGGGGCAATGTGTTATGCTGTATAGGTGGCTGGGGCAATATGCTATGCTGCATAGGTGGCTGGGGCAATGTGTCATGCTGCATAGGTGGCTGGGGCAATATGCTATGCTGTATAGGTGGCTGGGGCAATGTGCTATGCTGCATAGGTGGCTGGGGCAATATGCTATGCTGCATAGGTGGCTGGACAGTTCACAGATAATTGTGTTATCATGCACATTTAAGTAGGAAATAGGATGGAGGAGAGTGCATGCTCTTCCTGGAGTTCACGTAACTATGGAGTCTGACAGACTTTCTGGGGAGTAGGTGAGTATACAAGATAAGTGGGCATGATCACATATAGGGGCATGGTCGTGCTTTATGCTGGACATAACCAATGTCTCCAATGTACTTCACCACCCCCATCCCATCACCTTCTCTCAGTGCAGAAAATGGTAAATGGGGTTTAACTACAACATCCGGCTGATAAGGGACTGTGTAATACAATTAGTAAGGTGGGACAGTGTCTACGCATTAGGACTAGTTGAAGGTATGAGATGCCCAATTTATGTGTTGTCTAATAATTGCAACCGCCTACAGAGGAGCTGGGGCTGCTATCTCTCATCTCCTGCTTCTTACACCTTCACAACATCATTTGTCTCCTGCCCTTCTTCAGAATCCTAACCACCAATACTCTTATCCACATTTCCCACCTTTACTACTGAAGCCTCCTCCTCTCTGGCCTCCATCACACTCGCCTCTCCAACTTCATTCTATCATTAATGTTCTGCTCATATGGTGATATAATTTTCCTCTCTCACCATATGCCCCCATCCCCCAACACCTCTCCCCTCCATCACTGACTACCTATACCTCTTGGAATCCAGTTCAAACTACCCAACTTCACATTTAAAGCCCTAAACCTCTTTTTTCCCCTACATCTCGAACCTCATTTCTATGCACACTCCCTCCTGTCCTCTCTGCTCCTTCCACCACCACCACCACCTCACCTCCACCCTGGATGTGTCCCCCTCCCATAGTACCATTATATAATCTTCCTAGCAACAGCCCTTGTTAGTTGTCTTACCCAGTCTGCTTTGTTATAGTAATGTTTTGTACTTACTGTATGCTGTGGTTGCTTGTCGTGTATTGTACTTATGCTCCGTTAGTCTTTTATTATGCAATTTTTTTATGTTTACTCCCTTGTACAGCGCTATGAACCCTCTGTGGAGCCATATAAATATTCTAATAATTATTCTCATACAGCGGCTCTCAGTTTCAGAGCGGAGCCTGAGCATGGGATAAATGCCCTTTGCCTCCCTTGCACTAGGTTTGTACAAGTGCAAGAGCAACACACTAATAATTACGTCTGTCTTGTATTATTGCAGCTGTGAAGAAAGAAGCAGACATAGTTTTCCTTGTGGATGGCTCCATGAATATGGGAAGAGAGAACTTCAATGGAGTTCTCCAGTTTGTTTCAGGCATAGTGGATTCTGTAGTCGAGGAAGAGGACTCTATTCAAATTGGTCTGGCTCAGTACAACTCAGATGTGACAGATGAGTTCTTCCTAAAGGACTTCAGAAACAGGGACGAAATCATGGATGCTGTGACGAAGGCAGAATATAAGGGAGGTCGTCTGGCTAGTCTAGGCACAGCTATTCGTCACCTGCAGGAAAAGCACTTTGTTCAACCAGCAGGCAGTAGAATAGGCACCAGTGCTCCTCAAATTGCTTTCATTATCACAGGGGCTAAGTCAGTCAGTGACGGTCAAGTCGCTGCCCAGGCTTTGTCCAAACTGGGAGTTAAAGTCTTTTCCATTGGACTGGGGAGCATCAGTACTGATGAAGTCTCCAAGATATCAAGTAATGCCGCAAGTGCTTTCCGAGTGCCCAATGTCCAGGAGCTTTCAGAGCTGAACGAGCAGATCCTGGTAACTCTTGAAGCTGCTCTGCAAAAGAGGAGCGTTTGTCCAAATATACTGGAAACCGTTAAAGGTAGGTGTCCTTTCCTGTTCACTACAAATCATATTTACCATCAATGGTGCAGGTTATGGGTTTTTTTTTTGCACAAATGCCACTCTTTATCCACTGGGCACATACATGGGTGCTGTACCAGAGAATGTACATAGGACACAGAACTCAGATATCTGTATACTTTTAAAATTGAACGGCTGAATAGAACAAAAAAGTGAAATCTGCCTTTCACTCTTTGATTAACTTATCCTGCACTCAACATGTAATGTAGCTGGCGCTATCATGATACATTAAATCATGCACACGTCTATAATAAGAGCACACATGCACTAAAATGTGAGATGATAATGCAATATTATGTGCTCTGAGCGCTCAAATTTTTCTGTATCTGTTAGTACCCTTATTGTTATTTCTTAAGGCTAACGAGTATGGAATCCCTGATATGAATGCAACACTCTAGAACATTTGCGTTAAGGTCTTTCGTACCCACTGATCCCCCAGCAACATGACAGCCACCCCCGTTAACTTATTCCCTATTTATTTACTTTCTTTGCTTGCAATATTGAAGTTACAATGTAATATTTTAAATGTGTTTGGTAAATTTAAATCACCAATTCTATCCAACAAAGTCACTGATTTCAACATTGATATGGAGTTTAGGCACTGTAAATACGGTACCTGGACTCCAGGTCGACAGCAAAAAGGTCGACACACCTTAGGTCGCCGCCAATTGGTCAACACACCTTAGGTCGACATGGAAAAAGGTCGACATGAGTTTTTCACAATTTTTTTCTTTTTTGGAACCTTTTCATACTTAACAATCCACGTGGACTACGATTGGAACGGTAATCTGTGCCGAGCGATGCGGAGCAGAGCAAAGGCACCATACCCGAAGCATGGCGAGCGAAATTGGGGTTCCCGGTCACTCTACGAAGAAAACGACACCAAAAAAACATAAAAAACTCATGTCAACCTTTTTCCATGTCGACCTTGTTCCTGTTGACCTTTTGTCCATGTCGACCTTTCGTCCATGTTGACCTAAGGTGTGTCGACCAATTGGCGTCGACCTAAGGCGTGTCGACCTTTTTGTTGTCGACCTGGAGTCCCAGACCCGTAAATACAATGAGGTGAAAAAGAATGTACTGTACACCTACTGTTGAATAATGAGTTTTATGTGAGGACATAACTGTAAATAATTTAGGGACCGATTAACCAAAATAACTTCTCATTTCAGCATATTGCCTCAATAATAATTTATTTACGTATGGCATTTAGCAAATGTCTCTTCCCATAAAAGCCCATCCCATCTTATAATTAAAAGAAAAGTAATAGCTTATGCTTTCAATTTACTATCAGGTATGGACCTAGATATGTGCGCGGAACCCCATGTTTTTGTTTGGTTCTAATTCATCATCTTGTTTTGGTTTTGGATTGGTCTAAACCACGCTCAAGTGTTTTGGTTTAGATTCAATTTGTGGTTCAGTTTAACATTGATTAAAAATTGATAATCTTTGGTAGATAGTGATAAAAACTGTTAAAATCATGTAATTTTTACAAATCAAAACCCCAAAATTTGGATCTAAAATCCAATTCTGAAATGCGGAAAAATCCAAACCGGGACTCGGTTTGGATCAGCTCTCCTCTGGAGATCCAGACCGGGTTTTGGTACAGTTCTGATACACATAATTAGTGTTGACTCGGATTTCAGGAGACCCAAACCACACATCTCTGCCTAATGCGCATGTGCGGCCTTCGAGCCACACATATGCACCACCAGCGGGCACTGGGTGAAGGAAAAAAAAAGATGTGTTACTGTACCCCATAGATTATAATGTCTAACACCATCTAATGGTGGCATTAACTAATAGTGCCAAGCTCCTAAAAACTAAGCTTTTCAAATATCTGCTGCAGTACCCTCCTATAAATAGCCACGCTACTTAAATAATGTGATAAGCCTCCGAAAGTGTCTGTTTTTTGGGAATGACCACAAAAATAGTATTTTTGATAGAGCCCTCAGTCCTCATCAAGTGTTAACATTTTATAAAGCCAATCTCTTGTGACAAGAAACAGAGGGCAGACTTATAAGAGGCAAAGTAGCAGTTGAGGAAGGAACTTACAAAGTGCCTGATTCCCATGCAGGTCTGAATGTGGCCGCATGCGGAATACAGATAGATTGCAAATGGAATCTAAAGTTGCACGCGTATGTCCGCTACAGTGCATGTGCTAAAATACAATGCATGCAGCCAAATCTGGACCTGCATGCAACTCAGAGTCAGGCCTATAATCTACATGGTAATGCTGAACTGGATTTTAATTATGATCTTAGTGGTAGGTTGTAATGGGTTTTTCCAGTTCTGGGCTCTGGCCCATAAAAATGTGGCCCAACACATATCTGCTATGCCTTGGGACCTGGGAGGCATAGAGATGTTGTATAGCAACTTCTGGGGAGGGGAACATATCAATATGATTAACCATATTGGCCAATTTAAAACCTTCTGCCACAGAGGTTGAATCCATAGCCAGTTCCAAGAAGCATGCAGGATATTCGCTGTATCACTTAAATTGCTGTGTTAGGTTTACTGAAGATTTGTTTGACACAGAAGTAGACGCATTTCTGGAAGACCTGATTGATATATGTCTCTGTGCCCTGACTGCACCTACACACGCAACACTTTCTCCAACTCAAGTGTCTGCAAGTATACAATAGGCTCGAGTAGCAACATTGGATTTACATTCAACACTAAATAAGGACAATCAGTGCCCGTGGAGATCTCTTCTGGTACAATGCGCTGGAATTATACTATATAAATTTGGAGTAACACCATTATTATTTATTTGCAGATTGTAATCTGGAAGTGATTATAGGGTTTGATGTTGATGTCAACCCTGGGCAGAACATCTTCAGTGTTCAGGGGGAAATGCAGACCAAACTTAAGCAGATACTGGAACACATCTCCAACATGGAGAAAATAAGCTGTACGGGTGACAAGAAACCGTCGGTGAAAGTGGCCATCTTGTCACAGGGGAGGACAGGAGCGGTGGAAGCCTTCGACTTTTCAGACTACCGCATAGAACTGTTTGACAAAGTACTGGCAATGGGCACGCGAGGGCCATTCGTGCTGAATGGACGGACGCTACAGTCCTATCTGAACAAATTTAAGGTGTCTGGAGAAGACACCAGCATTAAGGTGGGGAAGACAAGACAGCTTAAAAAAATTATATCACAGAGTGTTTTCACTTCATTGCATTATAAAGCCTGTGTTGTAGCTTGATATTGGGTGTGTTTGACAAGGGATTGTTTGTTACACAGGTGGTTATTCACATGACAGATGGCATCGATGCAAGCATGTCTGAACTACAGCAAGCTTCCGCGGCTCTGCAGAGAGGAGGTAACTTCTATGTAATGGTGGGCAGTGTAGTCTTTTTCAGTAAAATCCCTTTTATGTTCTCATAAGAGGGGCAAGACACTGGGAACCCTAACATTGCGTTTAGGAGAACAATTTGCACTATAGAACAACAGCCAATCAATAATTAACTTTTATCTGTCTAGTTCAATTGAGAAAGTGAACGCAAGTGTCTGATTGGATGGTGAGATTCAGTGTAATCTTTGCACATCGGTGCAATGTTGTGAATTGAGCTCTATTGCCTTTTTGGAAAAATAATTATCATACTTATATTATGATATTAGAGTTCCAGATTTAAGTGTGCACTTCAAGGAACTCAATGACTCCACCCCCTCCAACATCCCCATCCTCATCTCAATCCACACTTCCTCTCACCCACTGACTGTCATCTTAGATAGGCATCATGGCCGCTGTCAGAACCCCATCCCCTTCTCCAGCAGAGGAGCTCCCTCCATGCTCCCCAGTTCTAAGATGTCTCCTCAAAGGCAGGAAAACCTGTCACCTTATAGGCTAAGGTTCTGCTCCCGCTTTTGATGATGTCTCCCACTGGCCACGTCCTTTTCCAAAATGACTAAACTGGCCAGTAGTCATCACCATCCAGTCACACACTAACTGGTTTTACATGGACTGTGTGAAAATAATTGTGCTCACACTGCAAAATCATAATGACTAAGCAGAGAACCAGGTCAGTAGGCTCCTATATGTCCCCTTTTGGGAACCCTGACCTCCTGCCGCACATCATTTATCTATACTGAGAGTTATTTTGACCCAGAAACTGATAGTGCACCACATATGTAATAATGGTCAACTACAGTACAGGACCATATCGTACTGTAAAATGTCTTCTTTGCTATGGTTCCAGAACAGGAATTAGAACCACGACCTGACTCTCACTTTAGGTTAGAATCACAAGATGTGAGAAACACAAACGTTTTCACTATTAAAAAACACAGGACGCATTACAGGAGTGGGAACAGGGCAGAGACTACAGTAGGCAGTGGGCTGAGAATAAATGCTGAATTCTAGCCTTTTCCAGTCTGCGTCATGCTTCCCCATATATTGATGTACACATAATACAGTATATCTCTTTTCCACAGGAGTGAGGGCTCTGCTTTTGGTGGGGATGGAAAGCGTCCCCAAGTTTGACCAAGTGATGCAGTTAGAATTTGGCAGAGGATTCACCTACAAAAACCCTCTGAGACTGAACCGAAGAGACCTGAACTACGAGATCATTGAGGAACTGGTAAATCAATGGTGTTTCAGTGTTTAGAAACACGTCAATGTTGAGTGAAAGTTTTGGCCAGCAGAAGACAGTACTATTTCTCATGCCCATATAGCCTAGACATATACCGTATATACAGTCACTACACGTGTATTGCAGCAATGTCATCCACATTAGACTGTAAGACATTTACTGAGTAGATGACATGATAACATTCTATTATGCCATCATATGGCAATGAGTACATCATTCTTACCTTACTCGGTGCCTGATTGGATCACATGCAATTTTATGTCTTGATCACAGGATAACATTGCAGAGAAAGGATGCTGCGGAATCCCTTGCAAGTGCGCCGGACAAAGAGGTGATAGCGGACATATAGGCATCATTGGACCAAAGGTAATTACATGGTGTGGGATGTATCTACATCCAGAATTACTGGTTATACTGTAGCCATGAACTAACAGACTAATATGATATTTGTTTACTAAGTGTTTTCTTGCCCCTATCCCTCCAATATCCCCCTATTCTCCTGTTTCCCCCTATTTATCCCTTGTACCTTCCATCTCCCCTTATTTCTCACCCTACACCTCTCATCTCCCCCTATTTCTTTCCCTATTGCTCCTGTCTTTCCCAATTTCTCCCATCTTCCCCTATTCTTCCTTCTATTTCTCCCCCCTCTCCCTTCATGTTTCTGTATTTGCCTTACCTCATTATTGGTTTTCTCCTTCACTCTTCCCTCTTTCTGTCCTCATCCTCCTCTCTACCCTGCGTATCGTTTTCTCGCTGTGTTTGCTGTGGGGTAGTATGTGTGCACGGCGGGTCACATGTTGTTGCGGCTGCATTCATTTATTTCCTTTTCCCTGTAGTCCCCTTTCCATGTCGGTCCCCTTCTTCTCTTTTCTCTGTGTCTCTCTCCTCCGGTCTTATCTCCTGCCTTATCTGACTCTTCCAATTCCTCCCCTTTCTCTATGTTTATCTTTTATCTCTTTGCCTGTGATTCCCCATCTATCTCTTCCTCTCTCACCCCATCAATCTTTCCTCCTTCTCTACCCCCACCATGTCCTTCTCCCCACTCTTTTCCCTTTTCCCTGCTGCGTTTGCTATAAGTCAGGCCGATATATCAATTCAGGCCCATGCCAGTATTATCATTATAATGACAAGGGAGGGGGTAGAGTGGGCTTCTCCAAACTCGTTGCCTGGCGGAGGTAAGGTGGGAGGAAAATGAGGCGGGCCCATTATATTTACACAGAGTGGCTTGTTGGCCGGCTATAAGCAATAGGAGGTGGGTACTGGGCTCTATATCTTAGTCACTAAGAGCTGTGGGGGTGCTCATGTGGCAACAGAAGTTAAGCTTCTTATAGAAAATTATTTACAGTACATATATATATATATATATATATATATATATATACTTATTGCCCCGGCAATAAGTTTATAGATATGTGTGTGTGTGTGTGTGTGTGTGTGTGTGTGTGTGTGTGTGTGTGTGTGTGTGTGTGTATATACATATATATATTGTGTAGCAAAAAATTATACAGCGCCACTTGTGGGGTATGGTCTCAGTAATTTAGGTAAAAAGTTTGCTAAAATGCTAAAAACACACAAAACCTTATTAGAGGTGTCTGCCAACCCTTAAGATTGCAATACTGGTACAGTATTGCTGAAAGGAGTGTAGCGTGGGGGGATAAGGGTACCGGCGACTAGTGTTGTTTAAAAATGCAAATGCTAAAACATAATTTATGAGCCAAAAAATATATAAAATTGAACAAACAGTTTTTTTATAACACATAAAAAATGTAAAAGTTTTCCAAATATTGATAAAAACATAAAGGTCTTACATAAAAGGTAAGGAGTTCTGACTTAACTTAAAATAGGCAAGGGGGTCAATGCAGGGAACCCAACGCGTTTCATCACACCAGACTTCTTCAAGGGGTAGGGACAGAGTGAAATAGCATTCCTATATATATATATTATTATTATTATTATTATTATTATTTTTTTTTTATTATTATTTTTTTTTCACTGCAAATGTTTAAAAATACAAAATAAATATTTTTTTGTTAAATTGTTATCTGATAACTTTAAAAGATCGTTTACAGGCCTTAATATGTGATCTGTAACTTTTTACCCTATTTGTTAATCTTGCAAGATTTTGTGATATCATAGCCATATTTACTTATTCTCCCAGAACGTCTGGTAGACTCAAACATTTTTGGTGAGTCCCTTGGGCTCCCAGAAGACTAGATGACCCTCTGCATGCTGCCCACTTAGTAGTGAGATAATTGGGACAGTAAGAATAATGATATGGGATTTTGGGCCCGCGCCCTCTTCTTAGACCCATTATTCAAGGCCGGATGCTGTGAGGGGGCAGATACTAACACTGAGAGTCACCTGTCCCCTATTAGTTATCAGCTACACTCTCCACGGGGGGAGAGTATATAATTAGTAAAAGTATGATCACAGCCTTGTTTATTCACCAATAAAATAGACTACTTTTTCTGTTTATTTAACTGTTGGAAACACATGTGAGATGTCTTTGTCAGTCTCTCACAAAACTTTGTCAGAGGGGGGCATTTACTAAGCAGTGATAGGAGCAGAGAAGTGAGCCAGTGGAGAAGTTGACCCATCAACCAATCAGCAGCTCTGTATAATTTTATAGTATGCAAATTATAGATGTTACTTCAGTGCTTATTGGTTGCCATGGGCAACTTCTCCACCGGCTCACTTCTCCGCTCTTATCACTGCTTAATAAATGTCCCCCTAAGTCTCACAAAATGCACAAACCTGTGATCCTATACTAAAAAAAATACTGCAGATATAATCAAATAAAAAATGAACTATTGTAAGATATTATGGGGGTTAATGTTATAAAACATGACACCCGTCCTGACCAAAATTATTTTAGCTAGTGTACTGTACAAGTCATGCTCTGCAGTACAGTGGAGAGCAATGTGATCAGTATAATAGACCGATAACGCCAGATAAATATCTAACAGGATGTTGCTATGGTTATTATTTAAAACCATAAAAACAGTCCTTAGGGTAATTCAGTAATATAGTTCTGGGAGTGAAATACTTGTGGTGCAACAGTTAGGAATCTTGTTTCCTAACTGGAACTTCAAAGTGATATTCTCCAAGGGAGGCTTATTTTCTACTCCAGTTTCTTCTTGTGGACCTCTGGTAGCTGTGAGATCTGGGGGCATATGTAACAGGGTCTGAGTTTGCCGGAGGTGCAAAATGGCGGCCAATCTCGGAGATTTTTTTAAAGCGCCAATCATTTACAAGCCATGGTTTTGCCTTGTAAATGATTGCCCCTTTGATAAAGCGTCCAAAATCATCCGGCAAACTCTGACCATACAGTATTATATATGCCCCCAGAGCTTCAGCTGGTCTCTTCTATAAAATGATATAAGACTACCTGGTGCAATGCATGATAATGTTGTTACAGTATCTACGTATTATGTGGACGAAGGATGAGGTAGTAGCGAGCGACCAATGATGCTACCTCATCCTTCGTCCACATAACCATTTTCTATAGGTAACGGTACCAATACCTATATTTATTTGAGGTAAATGAGCTGACACCCTGATATAAATAGGGAGTGCAAATGCAATAAGCGGTTTTTTGAATACTATATGTAGAGTTCCCATTCTAGTTGTTATACGTAAGATACTGCATCTGTGGCGCTGATATCTCCCCAGTACACAGTATCTACGTATTAGTTCATATTTATAGACAGTGTTTATAATATTTAAACAACCCATGCTAATTTAAAATCTCTGCTGTCTTATTTTTGTAGGGTGGACCAGGTCTGAAAGGACACCAAGGCTTCCCAGGAGAGGAAGGAGGACCGGTAAGTGATTTTGCTTATACATCTTTTACTTGTCTTTTCATGTTCAAGACATCCTCTAATTCTTTCCATTTTCGAAAGACTGAATTATGTGTAACTGCTGACTGGAAAACACAGAAAAGACCGTCAGACACTAATTAAAACAAAACACAATGATGCTTTGTAAAAAGAAAACATTGATTCCCTCACATATCATACAAACATAAACCTAGCCGAAGTAGCGCAAAATATTCCAAATCTGCCGCAGCATTCATACAATGTAACACCGTAATACATATAATATAGTGCAGTCCAACAACTGTTAGAAAAATCGATTTGCTGATTTTGTGCCAAACTAAGGTTGGGTGCACACCTAGCAGATATATCTGCCAAGGTGCCATTGAGCCATCCAAGTGGACAATACAGGTAGGCATATACACTTACCGATATGTCATTCTTGACATCACATACTTAATAGATATATGTGTCATCAGAGTCATAGAGTCAGTTGGATCTTACGCGTTTCTCCGCCTTAACCATTAGCAGTTACTTATGTTTTGTATTTTCATGTTCATTATATCTACTTCTTTCCATTTTCAAGTGCAAGAAAATGATATTTCTGTCTCATGTAGAAACCATTCTGTCTCAGATGCTCTAACGAAAACTGAATCAGTTTAATCCAATGGACGATACAAATATTGTGCGTTATTTCATAGGGTGAACGTGGTCCTCTTGGTGTAAATGGAACTCAAGGTTTTCAGGGATGTCCTGGTCCTCGAGGAAGCAAGGTGAGATAATCTCTCTTCTGGTACACATAAAGCCTACATTATCTATCTGTAGCTATTATTTCATTACTAAGGAATGTATTTTTCTGTCTTTTAGGGTTCACGTGGATACTCTGGAGATAAGGTAAGAAACTGGAAATTACACAACTCTTCTCCTCTAGCGGCCCATGGGTCTAATTCATATTTGTACACAGCCTACGTAGCTGCAAATACTTTGGCTATGGAATTGCTAATATGGCAAGTGAAGCTGATGTCCAGAAAAGAAGGTAGACCCCCACCGGAGCCATCACAAACTCTTCTGCAACTGCGTACACATATCCAGCCTATACGCTACAATGAAAAACATCGACTGCTAGGGTTCCCCTATGGCTATGTAGACCGGACACACATTATCGACGCACGAGCCATGCTTTTATATGTACATGATCGCAGCTGATGGCATATACACGCCCTGAAAATGGCCATGACACATTAGCATTTTTGCTGCCACTCCCTGTTACCCCCCCCCCCCAAAAACAAAAACAAAAACAGTCCCTTCCTGTCAATCCCTCTGCAATGAAAACCTCACTGCGATCAGAATTGTAAAGGCACCTTGCGACGCATACGCAGTCTGCATTATCGCCATCGCATGCAAACATGAATTAGACTCCATGTAAGTAACACGTCCTCTCATAGCTAGGGAGGTTTCTATGAAAAAAAATTGGTTTGAAAATAAGAATGGAACTCCAGCAAATGTGGATATTATCTTCCACTGTTTTCTGACTCGGGACATGGGGACATGAATGGAACCACAGAATCCCCCATGATAATAACACATGGGAGAGACAGATGGTTTCCCACACACGTACCAGTGATTCAATCTCAACCATCCGCCACCACCTACCGTACTTAATATGTGTTATTATGTATCAATCCACCGTATTCGTCTTCACTGAATCTGCCTATCTGAAAGTAGTATCTTGTGTCCCACGACTTTCATCGCCATCATTTGACTTTGGATTTTAGATTATTTGAAACATGTAATGTTTGTTATCTGTGCTATGTTGATCCTGCGGATCCCCTGATCAGCCTGATCATTTGCTCTCTGGCTCGGATTTGTCTTTTGACACTTAACGTTGGGGTTGTTAATGACTTCTGACAAACCCAAACATGGCCGTCTGAGCATAAGTGAGCATCTCCAGCTGAGGACCGTTTAACAAATCCAGGGATCCTTCGTTCTCTACAACCTAATTCCATCCACAATTACATTTTTTTATTATTTTTTTTCTATAGTCTTGTAATTTGCCTTTAAAGGAGAAGTTGTCTCTCTAGCTTTGAGCATTGCCAAAAAGACAACGTCGGTGAAAGATTTTTCATATCTCATTGCCAGATCCCCAAACAAAGCTCTTCATTCTGTACTGCCACAATATTTATAAGCTCAAACAAATACAGAGAGAAGACCACGCAGTCTATTTATCAATCAGCGATAACCACGTTTTCTGGCCTTTTCACCGGAAAAAGGAGTTACTAATTCTTCTCAGATTACTTGGCTAGTACCTCTCTGTTTTCACACATAACGCTGATCTCTCATAGTGCAGTCATTCCATCCAGTGATAAAAAGCTCAGTATTTTAGAGCCTATTTATCAAAGAATATTTATGGGACATCCCCCAAACACACCCAGAAGATATCAGAGAATTCTGCTGCGATTCCTCTTTTTCGATTGGATTGTATGGGGGCTCCTTAAATGCAAACTTTACCAAGCTCCAGAATGCAAAGCTAGCACCATCTTCAGATGGCATAAGCCGTTGTAGCCTATGGGCTACAATATCTTAATAGTTACCAGCAATGAGGCCACTCTTGCGCAGTGGAGTGGACAGGACTGCCACCAGAAATTGTGGACTGACATAATAGTGAGAGTGATTCATAGTGGGCTGATGCGCAGGGAAGACTTGTTTTTAAGGAGTGCTCCCTGAGCATCATCCTGCTGTTGTGCAGCCTGGTGCAGCTCTCCAGGTATTGGCACTAGTATCCAGGGACGAGCCTCCATCTCTATCTGGTCCCGGGACTGCATGTCTCATCATATGCAACTTTACTGTTTTACGCGACTTATTGCTGTATATTACTGCATCTCATTCTAACCATTCCAAACCAGTTCCTTGTGATGGTGACAGGCATACATGAAATGTACGATATTATTTTAATATATACTTTCTCTGCAGGGTGAAATAGGAGAAATTGGCCTGGATGGAATTGATGGAGAAGAAGTAAGTTGTCTACAAAGCTGCAATCCAGGTTTCTGTTATTTTGGTAGTATGTTGCCTTCTTATGGGGCAATTATTTACTAGGAATAATGGTAGAATCTGGGAAATTGGGGGCATTGTATAAGGGTCTATTTGTAGCTATGCTTGCAAGATATGTATATAAATTACAAACGGGAAAGATACATGACAAACATGAAAGCGTTCCAAGATCAGCACAGGACAGCATGCAGTCGCGTCCTGAGCATTGATGTCTGACAACAAGTGCGCTTAATCAGCTGTAAAAGTAAGCATGCTAATTTGTAATTAACCATTCAAGGAGTAAATGACTCCATTGTTTAAAAGTAACTGGATATCATTGCTGCATCAAACAAATAGTGTTTTTTAAGTGAACAATGTGCCCCCAAAAAAAGTGTTTAAAGAAAATGTTAAATGTTTAATTTTCTTTTTTAGGGCAAAAGAGGTGGCCCCGGACCTGCGGGAGAGATAGGAAGCGGAGGACCACGGGTTAGTAGTTTTGCTTCTAAGAAATAGTATATACAGTAGGACACTGTTTGACACCTCCTTTAACATATCACACATGCTCTAATAAAATGGAAAGAGCACTTATACATGCTACTGTAATTCGCCAAGTAACTGGAAATACGGAGTTACAGAATATGACCAAATGGTTCTATAGGCCCTTAACTCCCTTCCTGTAGACCAACAGGCCCATATTTCTGTGGATTGGCCAGCTGATGTTATTTGTATCCCACAGGGAGACAAGGGTCTGAAAGGACAAAAGGGAGAGAGAGGAGACCAAGGACTGCGAGGTGATCCGGTAAGTGCCTTAACACAGCACGCCATGTACATCTAATGTAATGTAGTCAGGGCCAAATGGATGGGACCAGGGGTGCTGAGATGGAAGAGGGTACTGATTTTCCGGCCCAAGCCCGTTGGAAGGGAACCGGCGAGTCCCTTACAAGCTATGGAGGCCTTTGCAGCACGTGTACATAGGCCACACGTACACACGTGCAGAGGCTTTCACCACCCCGTACATAGTTTTTTACAGTGGGGTTTTTAGGGGGCGTGGCCACTTCTCCTGGATTTGTCCACACCCACCCTAGTACCCATTCCCATTGATCTTTCAGCGGCCCTAGATGTGTTGGTCCTAAATCATAAATATTAAAATTGTATTTCTTATTTAACCCACACAATGATACAGCTTTTCTACCTTTACGTATTTGGAGAAACATTGGGGCTGCAGGTGATGTACAGGCCCACATGGCACTGGCCACACCCACACAGCACTGGTCATGCCCACAGGGCTCTGGCCACACCCACACAGCACTGAGCACGCCCACAGGGCTCTGGCCACACCCACACAGCACTGGTCATAGATCCTCCATTTTTCACAATAGGCCCATTATAATTTTTTAGCCCCTGTGGCCCTTAAAACAACTATAAAATCAGTGATGTGGGTTCTAATGGTGACGGTCCTTACCTTTACTGAGACTTTATGCAATTTAATGCCAATAGCTGGATTTTAATATGTATAAAATTGTTAAAGATGTAAAGATAAGTCTGTACAGCAGCTGATATATAATCTGTAAGTAGGATGGAAGAATTATAAGAGGTATACTTGTTAACTTTAAAGTTTTCAGCAGACAAAAAAAACTGCTTTGACCAATAGCTGCTTATTATCCCTAATCTCTGGATTTCTGTTATAGGGTGAGTCCGGAACAGATTCTACTCAGAGAGGAACGAGAGGACCCAAAGGAGAAGCAGGAAGTGTGGTAACGCATCTCTAATACTCTTATCTTTAAATAAGGATAGATTCATTAGGACAAATCTTTCACAAACTCTGGGGAAATGAAAGAGGGCTGCTGAAGGGATAAGGGAACAACATCACAGTATGCAAAAATAGATGTGTTGGTTCAGTGGCATAAGTTCGTCACAGTTGCCCGGAGGCAAGATAAATATTGGTGCCCCCTATTCCCTATATTAAGATAAATGTGTGTGTGTGTGTGTGTGTGTGTGTGTGTGTGTGTGTGTGTGTGTGTGTGTGTGTGTGTGTGTGTGTGTGTGTGTGTGTGTGTGTGTGTGTGTGTGTGTGTGTGTGTTTTATGGAGTATTCTGAAAAAAAATTATATACTGTATTTATACATTTAATTGTCTTTTATTTTAAATCACACATTTCTTAGCAGTCATACCCAGGATTAGAACCCATGACCTATTACACTAACAGCAGACACTTTACTGATGGAGTTATTTGCTCCTGTAGAGGAAGCATGAGAATTCTAACTATATGAAGTTACGTGTAATTGTCAGAGAAGTATCTTCATATAGTTAAAATTCTCATATTTCCTATACAGGAGCAAACAGCTTCATCAGTAAGGTGTCTGTTGTCAGTGTAATAGGTTGTGGTTTCTAATCCTGGGTATGACACTTCTAAAACGTGTATTTACAGTGTAATAAAATGAGTGTGATGTGTAAGGTGCAGGGACCAGTGAGGAAGTCGGCCACTGAAGAGATAGCAGCAGCTATCAATTAACTTTAATTCAATGGTGTCACAGAATGGGAGGAGAGGTGCCCCCCTTCAGAGCAGGAGCCCGGTGGCAGATGACTCCGTTGCCTCCCAGAGTTCTGCCTCTGTGTTGGTTTAGTTCACAATATATTATTTTGTAAGGAGAATTGCTGAAAATATTTTTTTATCTACAACTTTTGTTTGAACCAATAATAAAAGTTTCAGGAATCGATTTAATTAAAAGATACATGTTAACCCAGTAGTAAAAAATTTTGCAAACAGAAACTGGAGTTTCCTATATCTCTTGTAAGGACCAGGTAACTAAAATACATAATATATAGATATTGTGTACAGCTACTGGGGAACTCATTAATTACACAGGTTCTGTGGCTGATTGAAACCAGGGGAAATACAGGCTTGAAGTCAACCAGCCGCAGAACCTGTGTAATTCATAAGTGTCCCGGTTTAAAGGGATAGTAAGGTAGGCCTATGGGGGTCATTCCGAGTTGATCGCTAGCTGCTGTTGTTCGCAGCGCAGCGATCAGTGAAAAAAACAGCTAATCTGCGCATGCATATGCACTGCAATGCGCACGCGCGACTTACGGGTACAAAGAGCATCGTGGTTTTGCACAGGTTCTAGCGAAGCTTTCAGTCACACGGCCGAACGCAGGAAGATTGACATGAAGTGGGCGTTTCTGGGTGGCAACTGACCATTTTCAGGGAGTGTGCGGAAAAATGCAGGCGTGTCGGGAAAAACGCAGGCGTGGCTGGGTGAACGCTGGGCGGGTGTGTGCTCCGTCGTTAGAATCAACGCACACGAAGAGTAACTACAGGTCTTGTTTTGCACAAAATGATTTTGCAGGCGCTCTGCTGCACAGGCGTTTGCACTTCTGCAAAGCAAAAATACACTCCCCGGTGGGCGGCGACAATGCGTTTGCACGGCTGCTAAAAACTGCTAGCGAGCGATGAACTCAGAATGACCCCCTATGTGTATACCATATAGACCATGGGTCTTCAACCTGTGGCCCTTCAGCTGCTGTGGAACTACAAATCCCAGCATGCCCTGCCACAGTTTTAGCATACCTTAGTAGCAAACCTGTGGCAGGGCATGCTGGGATGTGTAGTTTTACAGCAGCTGGATGGCCAGAGGTTGAAGACCCACGATATAAACAATTAGGATTAGCCACAAGGAAAAATAAAAAAGTAATACAGATTACAAGCTATCTCTGAAGAACCATATTTCTTTTTATTAATCAACCTTCGACTTGTGGTGAGTGTGTAACTATAAAGGTAGTTAGTATATGATTTAATTAGCAGGTTCACATAAAAATCTAATTTTAATATTGTTATCGGAAAAAATGTTCAGCTTTAACTAGGCTATTGTGATGTATTACGGGAAGCTGTAATCATTTCACTAAACTTATCATTTACAGGGAGAACCTGGAAGAGATGGAGCAGCTGGACAGCCGGGCGGCCCAGGGAAAATTGTGAGTAGCATCTAGAATGAAGTTTATGCTTCCTGAGTGTTAATACTAACTGTACTGTACTGTACTGTATACATTTATTGAGCCATATTGAGGATAAACCCTATTGACTTATAACTGTTTGCTTGTATTGCACTTATCACATGTTTATAAAAGAAAGAGAGTCCGATGTGAATCAGTAGTAAGTTGGATGTAGCCGGGGTGCACTTTGACATGATAAGATAGTGCTGTGCGCTGGGGGTGGAGCCAGAGACAGGGGTAAAATAAAACCATGGTTAGCAGCACAGCTGGCCAAGAAGTATAGAAGAGTGTTATTATTATTACAGGGCCGGATCTAGGCCTTGTGGCACCCAGGAAGAAATAATGGGGGCGTGGCTTTGGAGAAGGGGCGTGGTCAGTTATGCCTCCTGTAGCTGTGCTCTCAGCAGTTGTGCCCCTGTACTGTGCCTCCAATACTGTGCCACCAGTAGCGCCAATCACCAAAAAAACAAAAATAAATAAAAAAATTAAAAAATACTCACCATCTCCGCTCCTGTTTCCCGACCCCTGCTGACCTCCGTCTCCGGCCGCCGGAGCCGCTCCTTGGATCTATGGAAGAGACGTCATGACGTCTCTCCCATAGCACAGCATAGACACTAGAGGTCAATTATGTGCCGGTCCCACAATGCCGTGCGGTGCGTGATGCTGTCATCGCGCGCCGCACAGCACCACCAGCAGTGGATCTTGCCGCGGGGGCGCCCTCCGGAAGGCGGCGCCCCGGGCAAAAATCCTGCGTGCCCGTAGCAAGATCCGCTACTGTACTATTAGAGCAGGAGGAATGTGAGGTCTACAAGGTAGCGGGGCTGCCAAGATAAATCATGGGCCGCGATACAACAACTTTCTGGGCCCCTGCACTCCCCCTGGAGGGGTTGTGACCACAGCATGCTGGGGGCATGGCCACACCTCTTTGGGGGGGGGGGGGGTGTCTAGCACATGATACACCCACTCACAGGAGCATGGTATGCCTTCCAGCCAGCGCAGTGGAGAGCCTGGCTGGGCCCAGGTATTTTTCAGGGGGCATGGCCTAATCACAGGAGGTGTGACCATGCACCCTTATAAAAAAATACAGATTTTTATTTTATTTTAAGTGTGTGCTGGGCTGAGAAGAAAAGCTGCAGCTGCTTCTTCCAGTTAAGGTGGGGGTGAAGGGTGGGGGGACCTGGGCCCCCACTGAGCACCTCCATCAGACATGGGCCCAGGTAATTTGTACCCTCTACCCCCCCCCCCCCCCCCTTATTTATACAGCTCAAACATAGAGCATACTTGTATGTTGAAGTCGGGACTCCTGTGAGTATTTAAAAATGGGGCATGGCCTTGGCAAAAAAGGGGCGTGGTTTAGTGGGAAATGTAACCTCCCATTTACTGACACTGTGCGGGCATGACCAGAGCTATGGGAGCTGCTGGCTTGCCCTCTGTCCCTCTCTCCCGCACAACATCTAAACACCGCTTTGACAGGGAGCCTCCCAACTTCCATCCCCCACCACGGGACACTGTGGCCCATGGGAGGGACAGCAGGATAGTGTCCGAAAAATGAGCCAGTCCTGCAAAATCGTGACACTGGCTCACTTCTCCACTCTTGTCACTGCTTCATAAATAGACCCCTAAATGTCAACCTACCACTTCTCTGATATCTGCCGCGCTCCCTCCATTTCCTACAGAAACCGCAGCCCCCATAGGTTCCTATGGGGGCTGCAGTGCTGCCGGATTCAGGGATGCAGAGAGTCAAGCCAGGCTGTGGTAATGTAATGAGGGTGTGGCCTAAATAGGGGGCATGTCTATGCCCTTCCCCCAGAATTATTATTTTTTATAAATGAATAATTGTGGGGCCAATGCTTCACAGGGGGCACTCTTTACTCAAGGGGGATCAGGTAGGGTGCGGGGAAGGGCACGTGCTTCCTACCTTGCTTGCTCAGAAGCGGGTCCCTCCTCCTCGGCCAGCGCCATCTTCCCAGAGACATCAGGGAAAATGGCGCATGTGCACTAGAGAGCAAAGACTCTGGCACAGTGCCATAGTCTATGCTTTCAATGTGCAGTGCCATCTTCTCAAAGTGGTCACTTAGAAGATGGCGCTGCGCACCGGTCAACAGTAAGTATGTCGGGGAGTGGGAGGCGGACCCTGGTCCCCACCAGGCCCCTTTAGCTGCCCGGTAGTAATTAGTACTCACCCCTCCCCTGCAGATTTTTCAGAGCGGGAACCTCTGGTTCCCTATATGTTGGCCGCTGGTGACTTCTGTGCCAGCTGAAGGCCACACTGCTGGGGACCTGAACCAGGAAGCAATATTATAGCGCCAGTGAAATGAAGGATTTTTATTTTTTAACAAACATTCGTGAATATTATTGAATGATGTCAGTGGCCACTTATTAACCCTCTTTATGTCTGCTGTTTTGTGTGACAGGGAGCACAGGGTCGCAGGGGACCTCCAGGAGTTAAGGTAAGTCTCATGAATACTGCCAATCAGCCATGATGTGTTGGCGGCTCCACTGGTGAGGCGACATCAGCGGTGGCCACTTTGTGTCATAGCTCACATTTATAGCATGTACTCTGTTCTTCCTCTCTGTGTAATTATTCTATTTGCTTTATTGGAATTCTCACGTTTTATGTGTTCATTATTTACCTCCACTATTGCCATACTCAGTCCTCCCTCTGTGATATCCACCTACAGTAGTACTGTACTGTGAAACCATTCTAATTGTACTCCTCAGGGTAACAATGGAGGCGCTGGTCTTGCCGGTGGAGTGGGAGAGCAGGGGCTGAGGGGCCCTCAGGTAAGGGACTCTGCAATCGCTATGAACACGACTGTCCAATCTGTGCTGTACAGCCCCTAACACTGTGTCTAATCCTCAGGGTCCTCTAGGACAACAAGGCACCCCAGGAACCAGGGGAGAGCAGGGAAGCCCAGGACCAAGGGTAAGTTATCCAAGCTCAGAGTCCCAAATATTGAAAGCATCTCAATGGTGCGATTGCCTCTGCCTGATTGACAGGCAGAGGCGGTTGCAGGGCGGGAGGGTGCTTACCAGCGGCTTTTGAACACTGTTGGGGTGGCCGCAGTCCGGACAATGCAGGCGTGCCCTGACCGTTGCTGAGGTGGCCCTCGGCGGCTTTGTGACATCACATGTAGCCGCTGCGACCCAAAACATGGCGGGTAGCCGCCTGCCTCCACAGCTAGGATGCGTAGGCAAGGAGCTACTCGCCAGGTGCGAAAGCATTGCCACCGTGCGATGCTTACGCACCTCTTCGTAGGGGGGGAAGGGGGGTAGATCTTGGCATGCAGGGCAGACTAGCTGTGTGCTGGGCGTCCCACAACACCTGTCAGAGAATCTGATCGCAGATGTGATAATTTTAGCACATCTACAATCAGCTCTGAATCACCCCCATAATCTGTTGTCAGCATTGTTGAATGGACAGTGCCAATGGGACAGTCTGTTGCATACAGTATGTTGGATACATATAATTGAGAATATTGTATATACGTTGACAATATATAGCCATGATGATCCTATAAACTGGAGAACCAACAATTGGTGCAGAATAGAATAATGAAGAATGTCTAGACCTTTGGATATCTTAAATTGAAATAATACCACTTATTAGATAAGGTTTCTGGCTAAGCAGCAATAAAGCTCTTACAGATGTTTTTTACACACCATAAAAACGTTCAGCTCTCTTTGATCTAGAGGACACGTTTGGAAGAGGGGATAAGGAGAGATTTCTGTGACTATAGCCACAATTATCCTGATATATGTGTTCTCTATGTCCTCTTAGGGTGCAGGAGGAACTCCTGGACCTGCTGGTGATCGCGGCAGACCCGGGCAACTTGGACGCAAGGTATGTTTCCAGCCGCAGTGTTTCCCCGTATCAGTCCCAGATATCTCACTCTGAGAGCTCCCTCTCACTTTTCCCATTATAAGGATATTGTTATAAATCCTGATTTATTTTTTTTACCGATGAATTCCTTTTACGCTACTGTATGACACATTGGGCTTAGTGCGGCATTGAAGTTTCATAACCAAGAGAATTAATGTTGGTCAGTAATAAGAAGGGCTTACCTGTGTATTATATCCATATTAAAGTTGAAGTAAAGGAAAATAGGAAAGCACTTATTTTAGGGCTCTATACTGTATAAGAAGCCTCTGTTCGTACATGTCAAACTAAAAAGCTATTGATTTATACTGGTCTTTTGCAATCTCTCCGTCACGTCAATAAGAAACTTTACAGACTTGTAATCAGGTAAAGGAGGTAAATGAAAGTCTGCTACAGTACATTGCATACTTGCCGATATTTTAAATCTCCTCTCCGGGAGATGACCGGAGAGGAGAAGCAGGTGGGCGGTGATGAGGGAGGAGCCAAGCTGATTACATCAGCAGGCCCCGCCCGCCCACCGGGAAAAGACGGTAATTGGATGAAATTTGACTAGGGGTGGGGCTAAAATTACGCGATTAGCATCTGATCGCGTCACTAGGCTCCGCCCCCCGCCTGGTCCGTGATTTTATGGTGTTATTCTCCCTATTCTGCCCACTTCACTAGGAGGTGGGCAGAATGCGGGAGGGGTGCCCACTCTTCCGGGGGCTGCGGGGGACTACCCGAAAACCGGGTGTCTCCCGCAGAATCCGGGAGAGTAGGTAAGTATGGTACATTGTCATATTACAGTATATGCCAGTGGTTCCCAAACTCAGTTCTCAAGGCGCTCTTAACAGATTTAAAGAATATCCATGCTCGAGAATAGTCAATTTGATTTACCATCTGCGCGGATGCATGAATATCCTTAAATCCTGCACTGTTGGGGTGCTGACCCAGTTTGGGAATCACTGTTGTATGGGATGGAGTGTCACACAGGGTCGGACTGGCCCACAGGGTTAAAGGGGAAACCCCCCGGTGGGCCCCACCCCCTCCTCTAGGATCAGGTTCCAGATTGTGCATTTGAATTATTCATTATGCATATGTTACATTATACTGCACAGGACTATGGTGTATTTTCTACAGTGCATTGCTGTTATTAATCTGCTACATTATAATGCATGAACCAGCAGTATTTACTATAGACATTTATCAAACCAAACCTTTAAACATGGACCCCTACCAATGCATTTCCCCAGTGGGCCCTTCAAGCCCCAGTCCGCCACTGGTGTCACAGAAATATACCAATACTCAGTGAGCAACGTCTGAATTCTAAGAAGCTCATCTGGCATCTAACATAATACAGTTTATCACCTACAAAAAGTATAACTTTCGTGTTTAGTTTTAAGTAAAAAAACAAATTGTTAATTGAGTAATCAATTAGCTTATTAACTATATTAATGGATTTCCAGAAGAAGAATCCTTGACATACTATTGACAAACTAAATAGATATGTACCATAAATAGTTTGCATGCTAAAACAAACTTTACAACACAAATAACTAGATTCTATGGGGGTGTAACAATAACAACTTGCCGGCTTTCTTTCTTTCTTTCTTTTTTGGGGGGGGGGGGGGGTGCTGGAGGGGGTTGACATGCGTGCCTCAATGTTTTTAAAAGGTATATCCTGCTGCCAAGAATTATTGACAGGCAGTGTCGGACTGGGGCATGAATGGCCCACCAGGTGAATGCACTGGTAGGGGCCCATGTTTAGGGGTGTGGCCAGTCTCCAGAGGGGGTGTGGCCTGCCACCACATTGGTCTGCCTGACCTTCAGAGAGTCTATGGTCTGGGCCCCTTGATAAATATATATAGTAAGTACCTCTAGTGCATGCCTGATAATGTACCAGATTAATAACGGCAATGCACAGTAATACACCATAGTCCTGTGCAGTATAATATAACATATGCATAATATATCATTCAAGTGCACAGTCTGGAACCTGATCCCTAGAGGAGTAGGTGGGGCCCCTGCTGACAGGTAGTGCCCAATCCTATCTAACTAAGTAATCTATTAGAATTGGTTGGGAGCGTGGCACATAGAACGGTATTTGGATATTATTTATTTATTAACATTTATATAGCGCACACAGAGGATCTATTCAGTAAGGATTGCAGATTCTGTTTTTAGCAGAATCCGCAATCCCTTCAATGCATGCTTGGGGCCGCCCATCGCAGGGCAAGGCCGCTCAACATACTACCCACCACCCACCCACTGCGATCGCACTGTAGTCACAGAAACTGTGGAAGCCTCGTGTCGGTGTAGCCTAGCTGTGATGGCAGGAGTTCTGCCGCCATTTTTTCTATCAGAGCGGCTACGCGGGATGACGCGAAGCTGCCCCAAAAATGCAGCCGATGCGCCCCGGTATCCCCGGCGCCACCCTAAGAACGCTTGGTGGATTAGTGATGCGACCTGAATAACCCCCATATTCCACAGAGCTTTACAGAGATGACTTGGCCATTCACATCCATCCCTGCCCCAATGGATCTTATAATCTATATTCCCTACCACATACGCACTAGGGTTCATTTTGTTAGAAACCAACTATCCTACAGTACCAGTATGTTTTTTATGGGTGGAATCTGGAGCACCCAGAGGAAACCCACTTTGGTCTAAAAGTCAGGGGGGTGAGAATTGTGTAACTAAGTGTGGAGGACAGAACTTGCCACACATAACTGTTCATTTCCATTGTTCCACTTTTAAGGGTGAACCTGGAGACATGGGACCCAAAGGCTCTGATGGACCTGTCGGACCACGTGGAGAGACAGTAAGTATACTCTGTAACTCTCTAATCCCCCTGCGGTATCTCAGTAACAACTCAGTCATCCAGTACATATGCAGTACTCTACAATTGTCACTGCAAAGGTTAGGCCTATGCAAATAAATGTGTGACACATTCATTCTTCAAAGACATACGAAAGAGCAAGAGACGCAGTTGATGGTGATCATAAAATTTGATTATAACCATTAAACAGCAACACAGAGTGTTTCAGGCCAGCCAACTGTTGTGTGTCCATGTGTAAATCATCTTTGCAGTGGAAGAGACTAAAAGCTAGTATGTAGCCAATCTAAGGAATTCTAAATGTTAACAACAGCACACGGCAGTGGTGTGAGGTTCTTGCTGGACTTGCATCGATGTTCATTCACCAACCTTGTTTTCTCTTTGTTCTTATAGGGAGATGACGGACGGGACGGAGTTGGCAAACCAGGACTCAAAGGCAGAAGGGTAAGATGGGATGTGCCCTCCTGAAAGAGTGCTTAACACTGTTTGCTACAGTATTTGCTCACATGTAAGTAAGTGCTGGCTTCCTAATGCTTATATATACCCAGGTGTACAAAGCGCCCTGTGCAGCTTACTTAAGAGCTGAGGAAACCATATGTGAACATTCAGGGCAGGACTGCAACTAAAAATAGTCCCTGGCACTTAAAGCACACACGCCCACCTCTCGTCAGCATCTGGCTCCTGGTATAGACTCCTCCCCATACTATTCATGACTCCTCCTACTTAGTCTATGCTCTTACAAATATTATTAATATTAGAATAACATATAAGCATACATCATTCTCTGTATTAAAATACCCATAACAGAGCTCAACCTGCAGGCATTTGGTATTTGGTTGGTTCTGTTAGGTAAAGCTGGAACTTCACTGGTGTACTGTAGGTCACACACAAAGAAAAGGGAAGGCATTTTCCCCATTGACCAAGTCCTAGCTTAGTAGTGTTCACTTTAGGAATTTTTTAGGGCAGGGATCCTGAACACAGAAGAGCCCACTCCTGATTGGCAGCCGGACCGTGAGCTGCATTCGTCTCACGGTCAGCCGGGCTGTGCCGCTGTCTCTCCATGGATGCCTGCTGCTCACCAGCTGTACAGCTGGCGGCCCGGCACCAATTCCGCCTCGGCATCCCTGGCCGGACCGGCCCACTTGGTCATCGGCTCGTGTGGCATTTGCCAGAACTGGCAGATGGCAGGTCCGGCCCTGTAAACATGATATAATATGGCACTATAAATATTCTGACATTGACCGCTCCTCTGCAAATTGTATTTGAATCTTTAACGATCACCAGCGTCTCTCTTTTTATCATGGCTGATAAGACTGGAAAATGTATTTTTCACCTCATCTTGTGTTTTTATAGGGCGAAACTGGATTCCCTGGATACCCGGGAGTAAAGGTAATCAAACGCTCATTGTCCCATTATTCTCAAGGCGTTCCCATTTTTTATCCATAGAAATTATTAGCGCTGAATGTTTGTGTTCCCAAATATCATATCTAGTGTAGGTTACTCTTGGATAAATCACTGTTTCTCCTCATGAGAATTAAATACACGACTCCCAGACTTTAAGTTTCTTATGCAAAACAAAGATTCAAAATATAATCAGATCTTCATTATAAAACATGGATTTCAGGGCACGTCAAACTTAAAGATTTGTCCTCATACTCCAAGCCTCAACACGCCATATGGCGCAAGACACCCAGGGTGACTGAGCTGCACCGAGAGGTGTAGTGTAATGACTTTTTCTTTAAATTGCGTCTTGCATCACAGACGCAGCAACACACCACTCATTCTGCACCAGAGACGCCGGACTGCGACTTTATCTGCGCAAGAATTACTTTTAACTATGTCTCAGAAGATGAAGCACAATGGAACTTGGTGTGAAAAGAAGCCGCTGCATCGCAGCACTTTATATACAGGCTCATACATGTTCGAACACAGACGTACTCGTGTTGCGTATAAATCAGTGCAGTCTTGTTAAGCGCTTTTGTTGCATCCAATTGTTCAATTTGCGCGAATAAGATGCGTATTCGAGTGAAAGACGCGCTGCTGAGGGCTGTTATGTACACATGATTAGAGCTGTGGGTATATCATAGTATCACTGTGGGCCCAATGATGTATATGTACTGGCTGCACACATGTTCGGAGGGGCAGAATGAGGTTCTCGAGGTTGGGTGGACCAGTATTTCTGCCTTCAGTGATCATCAGTAATTTAAGGCTGGTTTCCCTATTGTCGTCATCCATATAATAAAGATGGTTAAAGTTGCAACAACAGAGATTGAAACCTACGCCAATTGCTTAAATATAGCGGCTGCAGCTACTTTTTTGGCAAAACATTTTTTATTAACAAAAATGCAGACGTTCAGTTCATTAGTAACTAGTGAAATCCCTCAGGCATAAGGCACATATTTTTAACCATGTTTTCCAAGCATATGGTGGACGGTATCCGGACTCCAGGTCGACAACAAAAAGGTCGACACACCTTAGGTCGCCGCCAATTGGTCGACACACCTTAGGTCGACATGGACAAAAGGTCAACATGGACAAAAGGTCGACAGGAACAAGGTCGACATGGAAAAAGGTCGACATGAGTTTTTCACAATTTTTTTCTTTTTTGGAACCTTTTCATACTTAACGATCCACGTGGACTACGATTGGAACGGTAATCTGTGCCGAGCGAAGCGGAGCGGAGCAAAGGCACCATGCCCGAAGCATGGCGAGCGAAGCGAGCCATGCGAGGGGACGCGGTGCACTAATTGGGGTTCCCGGTCACTCTACAAAGAAAACAACACCAAAAAAACATAAAAAATTCATGTCGACCTTTTCCCACGTCGACCTTGTTCCTGTCGACCTTTTGTCCATGTCGACATTTTGTCCATGTCGGCCTAAGGTGTGTCGACCAATTGTCGTCGACCTAAGGTGTGTCGACCTTTTTGTTGTCGACCTGGAGTCCCAGACCCTGGTGGACTATTTCAATACTATCAATCTCTTTGTTACAACAATAATTTACATAGTAATTCCAACAATAAACAGAATAGTAGTTGCTCATATCAATGTATTGTACAGGTGCATGTAAATTAGTTAATCTAGACAAAAAAAAAATCCCCTGTACACTGTAATAGACCAGCAAATGAAGTTACATCCTACATGATAACAATAATGCAGAGATCTCAGTAAGATGCATTTGCAAACATATGGTAAGCCACCAGCCGTTATAAGGCATCTCGGCTCTGGCGGTCCCATGCTACAGTACATGATTGGTAATAGCACCTTCTTTGGGCCATACAGTTATTTAATTCAGAGCCAAGTCGCCGGGAGGCACCTCCACAGTCCCCCAAAATGGCACTACAAGGATCAGCAAAGTAATTCCAATATTTCAGCTTGGCAAGTACACATACATAGACATACAGTATATTTTGCACATACAGCATATGGCTCGGAAAGGTTCCGTATCACTACAGTTATACTCCTTTGACATTTTTAAGCTGTAGAGAGGTGTCTGATATTTATGAATGTCGCCTGTAAGGATTACAGAACATTTTATTATAAACCAATAAAGACATTATGAATGTTTTCTTCCAGGGAGATCCCGGTGATAAAGGATCAAACGGCGAGCTTGGACTCAAAGGAGGCAGAGGCCGCAGGGTGAGTGCGAACAGCTGCTACTCAGTGGGTGCATACAGGTCTAGACTTACACGTTCTGAAGTTAGGGGGACATTTACTAAGCAGTGATAAGAGCGGAGAAGTGAGCCAGTGGAGAAGTTGCCTATGGCAACCAATCAGCACTGAAGTAACATCTATAATTTGCATACTATAAAATGATACAGAGCTGCTGATTGGTTGATGGGGCAACTTCTCCACTGGCTCACTTCTCCGCTCTTATCACTGCTTAGTAAATGTCCCCCGCAGGCCGGAATATAATTTTATTGTAACTTAAAGACAATTGGAATCACTTATGTGCATAAAGGGGGAGTGTTTGTAGTATTACTGAATACTGATGCCCTTGAACCTAGTAAATGCCCATTTTATAGTGTATTCTATATATTCTATCCAGGGCAACGCTGGGGAGCAGGGCATAGGTGGCCCTCCAGGAGACTCAGGATACTCGGGACCATCTGTAAGTAACACACACTGTAGGTAGCACAAGTCTTTGTACAGTATATACATATTTTACTAAAGATAACCCACTAACCAACAATGTTTCCCCCACAGGGCCTAAAAGGGGAAAGAGGAGGCACGAGAGATGTAAGTATCACAGCACACAGAACCGGGACAGCTTTTAAACTAACGCATTTCAGTTTCTTACACGCCTTTCATTATGTTATAGCAATGTGCTCTCGTGAAGAAGATCAAAGACAACTGTCGTAAGTATCTCAGAACCTTCCTGGCAGATAACTTCAGCTGAAGTTACAGCATATCATGTAGCCCAGATTTATCAAGCCTTGGAGAGTGATAAATAGCACGGTGATAAAGTACCAGCCAAACCGCTCGTAACTGTCATTTTTCAAACACAGCCTATGACATGGCAGTTAGGAGCTGATTGGCTGGTTCTTTATCACCGTGCTGTTTATCACTCTCCAAGGCTTGATAAATGGGGGCCTAAAGCTTTAGCCTTTCTCCTCTTACTGTGATCTATTCCTGGAAAGAATGATTGGGCGGCCAGCACTGTCAGCCTCTTGTTGACGTTATAACAGATAATACTATTAAAATCGAATTAGATTATAACAAAGTTGGCAAGTTAGAATACAATAAAACTTTCACAGTGACATATGGAAGATTATGTGTTATTCATACCTAATTAATCAGGACGTGACGGCCGAGGTTTGTGTCTGCCTGCTACCTAACTCCTTGAAACAATCATGTGTTATCAGTTAATCTAAGTATTTTCTTTGTCTCTTTCTCGGTGATGGCCGGTACCCTCCTCTCTTGTTGCAGCTTGTTGCTATGGTGAGTATAATCACATTGTGCCTTCTTTTACACACCAGTTCTTATTCTTCCAGGGAATACCATATAAACTGACCAGATTATACTCACTTTAGTGTTCTGTTGATTTAGGAAGCAGACCGAGTGATGATCATAAATGGTTAATATAGTAATATCTGTACTTGTCTAACTTTGCAGCTGGGTCTACCTACCTGACAGATAGTCCTGCCAGTGCCGATTGGCTATGTTTATAAAATGACAGGGATCTGGGCCTGTAGGAGAAATTCACTATATCTTATTAGAAGAAAATGAGAATGTTACCTGCTGATAAATTATATTCCTCTGCTTACCACTGCCAAGCTGGACTGAAGAAGTCCTGCAGAACATTGCCCATTTTCCTGACATATGGGGCCGAATGTAATATGACGCCCAAATTCGGCGGCCATGCGGGATGCCGGCTGAACTCGGATGTTTTTTTAAAAGGGCAGTCACTTACAACAAGGCATGGTTTTGCCTAGTAAGTGATTGCCCCTTTAAGAAAACGTCCGACTGACTGTATGCCGGATTGGAACAGCGACTTGCCCAATTAGCTGGCCTGATAAAACGGACAATATTGCCGGGATATAGTGAAGTCCGAGTTCGGCGGCAGTGCTGGATGCTGGCTGAACTTAGACGTTTTTTTAAAGGCTAAAGGCTAAACCATGCCTCGTAAATGATTGCCCCTTTAAAAAAACATCCGAGTTCGGCCGGCATCCCGAATGAGCGTTGAACTCGGACTTCATTACATCCCTGCATATATGTCAGCTCTAAACTGATTTGACAAGCCCCAGTTTGGGAAACTCTGACCTATGGAATTCAGTTAACTGAATGGACGGGGAATTTGTATTACTGTACTTCTTTTTTTTTTACTAAGTTTTTATATCTACCATGAACAATTGTAGCACAGTACAAACTCAGCAAACAGCAGGACATTCCGGGACATATGATAAAAGTTGAATAAAATGCAAAAAACCCTGACAAAGTTGTGTCAACCATATGTGTGTTGACCAGTTGAACCTATTGACCATAAGCACTGTCGACCTTTTACATGTTGACCTAATGACCATGTTGACCATTAGTGGTCAACCTATTGACTGTCGATCTTTTTACTGTTTAGTGTAATGAGGATAATACAACCTCTGCACATAAGTGGTAATGATAGCGCGTGCATTGCAGCCAAATGTTGATAACTTGAGCTCATTCCAGATTTCTGATGTATTCTTCAATCCTCAGGTCCAACAGAATGCCCTGTGTTCCCCACTGACCTTGTGTTTGCTATTGACACCTCCTCGGATGTCAACCGCAACCAGTTTAACAACATGATGGAGACAGTTCGGAGGATGGTCAACCAGCTGACAATAACAGATAGCAACTGCCCTAGGGGAGCCCGGGTCGCCCTGCTTACCTATAACAGTGACGTCACCACAGAGGTTCGCTTTTCTGAAGGCCTGAAGAAGTCAGCTCTGCTCCGCGAGATCCAGAACTTGCAGTTAATATCAAACACCAAGCAGAGGAGCCTGGATGGGGTCATGTCCTTTGTGGCACGGAACACTTTTAAGAGGGCACGTGGAGGATTCTTAGCAAGAAAGGTGGCCGTCTTCTTCAGCAATGCCGTAACAAGAGCCTCGCCGCAGCTCAATGAGGCCGTGCTCAAACTGTATGATGCTGGTGTGTCCTCAGTATTCCTGACAACCAGGGAAGACCGGCCCTTGGCCAATGCTCTGAAGGTGAGTGTGAGAAAGGAACATTAGTGGATAACTTGGTATTGACAAAAAAAATCCGTAACTGAACAAAGAATTCATCCAGCCAATGGGGCAGATTTATAAAGCCTGTAGAAGGCATAAGGAAGTGATAAACCAGTGATAAGTGCAAGGTGATAAATGCACCAGCCAATCAGCTCCAATATGTAAATTAATAGTTAGGAGCTGATTGGCTGGTGCGTTTATCACCTTGCACTTATCACTGGTTTATCACTTCCTTATACCGTCTCCAGGCTTAATACATCTGCCCCAATGGGTTATTCAATTTAACATATCTTCTTAATTAGTGATGTACGGTGCTGGTCGTCTTATGCCGGATTTTATAATCACTGGAAGGATCAATCAAATAGCTGATTATTGAATCATATAATCTGTAGCTGTAAATGACTGTTGCCGTGACATTATTACTAACCAACACTTTGAAATCTTTAACGCATCGCTGTGGATTACCGAACGATCCAAGTTCAAAGATTTTTATTGTCATGCTGTGTTAATTAAGAAGAAAGCAAAAGAAATCCCCCCAATAAGGTGCCTGCCTAGATAACAGCACAGTGAAATACATTTTTCAGACCCCTGTATATGACAGAAAAGGAGAAGGCACCAAAATGTTCTTCAAAACAAGAGAATGGTCCAGTATTTCTGTCACTATGGGGCATTTTCCAGTCTACTTGCTGGATTTCTGCCATCGCGTTAGTAGCAGGAGAGGGGTTTGAAGGAATTGTATTTATTTGCAAACACGCCCTCCTGCAGGGGCAGATTGGGAACTGAAAGTGCCCCTGGAAAAAAGTGCCTCACGTGGGCAGCACCAGAGGTATACTGTGTAACAATGGCGGCAGCACCACCCCTCACATGTTAACAAACAAAACAGGACCCATCTTTAGATTGGCCCACCGGGGATCTTACCTGTGGACCCTAGGGCCAATCCACCCTGCCCACCAACATTGACCCCACCCCCACACTAGTTATATTACCAAAAATACACTGAACACACTGTACTTAGTAAAGAATGTGATAGGGCAAGACAAAAAAAAAAACTGGGGGTGGTAACATCCTCTAAGATAGCTATTTTTGTTAAGAGAACATCTGTTTTAATTCTTTGTAGCAATCATAGCACTCATGCTATTTAATAAAAGTTGTAGATACAATTTCTTGTAGGAAAAAAAAAAGGCCCAATCCTTTTGTCAATCTCATTTAGTTGGGAATTCTACAGCTTGACTATCTCTCCGTTAACAAGCGAGTCATTAGGTGTGGCCGAGCTTAGGGCCCCACAGTAGTGTGCCTTGTCTATGTACAGTAACATTGCTGATGTAGAAGACAGGAATAACGGGAGTTAGAGGAAACTTCTCGAAAAGAAGACATTTCCAGTGTTTAAATATTGACAAACCGGTTGAAATTTGATTGGGTGTGAGAGACTTTCAGAGTAGAGAGGTTACAGGAACTCCTCCTCAAGGGAAACTCATTGAACATGGTTTAATATTATCAGTAATCTAATATAAACCTTGCACCTGTTTATCTCCTAGATTAATAACACGGAAGTGGGTCAAACCGTCTTGCTCGCCACCGGAGCTCAGTGGAATGAAACTATCCGCAAGGTACTCTCCTGCCATGTGTGTCTGGGTAAGTGCTACCTCTTCTTATCGCTAAGGCTTTCTAGACTAGGACATTCTGTTTGATCATTTACAGTCGGGCCTGATTCCAAGTTAGGGGTAAGAACAAAACAAAAAGAGCAATTTGCACCTTGGCTAAACCATGTTGGATTGCAGCCGTAAAATGGGGGTTATTCTGAGCTGATCGCTCGCTGGCGTTTTTCGCAGCGCTGCAATCAGATCTCTACTGCGCATGCGTACGCACTGCAATGCGCAGGCGCGTCGTACGTGTACACAGCGGATCATTTCTGAGCTATGGATTTAAGAAGAATCCATTCACAAGGGCGATCGCAAGGAGATTGACAGGAAGAGGGCGTTTGTGGGTGGCAACTGACCGTTTTCTGGGAGTGTTTGGAAAAACGCAGGCGTGTCCATGCGTTTGCAGGGCGGGTGTCTGACGTCAATTCCGGCACCAAAAAAGACTGAAGTGATCGCAAGGGCTGAGTAAGTCCAGACCTACTCAGAAACTGCACAAAATGTTTTTGCACAGCTCGGCTGCACAGACGTTCGCAGACAGCTGCTAAAAGTAGCTAGCGAGTGATCAAAGAGGAATGAGGGCCAAAGTTCACAGAGATTTATAGTTGAGATGGTGTGTATTAGCTTAATTGTAAATTGCAGTGCAAAAACAAACTGCCCAGTATTTATGGGCTACATGCAAAAGCAGGCAGTATTTTCCCTGCAAACAGAAAAAGAAAAATGCATTTGTAATATGGGGTCTACATATTAAGTCTTGCAGAGAGATAAAGTAGAGAGAGTCATGACGGCTACACGTCAGAACGACCGGCTGTCAGGCCGATGATCGGGCGATTTCTCTTCGTCCTGACCATGCCAGATTGCCAGTACACACCAGGATGATTTAATAAACAACGGAATGATCACTGTTCCGTCCTTCATTAATAGGCATGGTGCCGCATGAGCTATCGTCCGGTTGGCCATGTAGCACGGCTGACCGGAAGATGTCACATGTGACCCACCGGAGCGCGGAATTGAGCTTACACATCAGACGATATGCACAACTTGTAATGCCGATATCAGCCTGTGTACCCAGCTATAAAGTGCCAGCCAATCAGCTCCTAACTGTCATAATACAGGCTGTGTGTGAAAGATGACAGTTAGGAGCTGGTTGGCTGGCACTTTATCTCCGTCCACTTTATCTCCCTCCAGGGTTTAGTACACAGTCTCCATGATTTATTACAGCAAATTGCTCCTTTGTTTTGCTCTTACGCCTAGCTCTGAATCAGGGCCCTTAACCCTTAAAAATGGACATTATTTAAAAATGTATTGCCTAGACTGTATTGTGATGACGGCTGCCATTCAAATCCCAATGTCCATTTAAATGTACAAAGCAACTGTGAACATTTTCCGGCAGATGCTAGAGTATCAAAATACCAGATTAGAACGAATGATAATGTTTTGGGGTACAAGCTACATTGCTTTATGTACTAAAAACGAAAATGACCAAACCATATTTTTGGGGGATTACTTTGGGCCTCATTCGTCTACTTTACCAGTGTCATCACCAGAAACATGCAATAGGTCATAAAGGGTTAATGTACACTAAGCTAGGCTTTGACACTGAGGGGCAGATGTATTAAGCCAGGAGAAGTGATAAAGCAGTGATAAGTGCAAGATGATAATACACCAGCCAATCAGATCCTAACTGTCAATTTACATATTGGACCTGATTGGCTTGTGCGTTATCACCTTGCACTTATCACTGCTTTATCACTTCTCCACGCTTAATACCTCTGCCCGTGATTGTTCAAAAATGAACCAGAGAGGACCAGTGGTCGCTCCAGAGGGAGGCCTGCAGCGCAGTCCAAAATTCAAATACAAAAACAAAGTTAATGACAAGCCCAAACAAATGCATTGGGTGAGTTTCAAATGTTATCGCCCCCTGCCACCCACGATCACGCCCGCCGCCAGCTATTCAAATGTTGCTGCCGACGGGTGCGACATCAGCATTTCAGCTCGCTACCTCTGGTGGTGGTGAGCTGAAATGCGCAAAAAATGACCCGTTTGGGCGCCAAAATGGGACTTTTCGCGTTGCACCCAAAAGTTTAGTCGGGTTTACGTGGCCAAACCCGACTGCTATGGGCGCGATCAGAGCAAAAATGGGGGACATTTGTATATCACCCCCTGCAGTCTCCCGTCACTGTAGACAGGAGATCAGGGGTGGTAACATTTGAATTTCGCCCAGTATGTCCCATTTTTGGAAAAAGCACATTGAAGTATACTTTATTCAGAACATGAAGCACTGCAGCCTCTAAGTTACTGAGTTAGAGGTTTCAACAACCACTGTCAGAATGCAACAGATATACTGTACTTCACAAACAGTTTATTTAGAATTTTTGTATAAGAAAATAAACTATATTTGACACTGTCCTCTTTATTCATAGATGTCTGTGAGCCACCCAGTGAATGCGGAGTTGTTAGGAGGGGAGACCTCCGTTATAGGCGCTCAGCTGCCACTGATGTAGATATTGACCTAGCCTTTCTGCTAGACAGTTCAGAATCCACAAATCCAGCTCAGTTCGCGGAGATAAAGAGGTTTGTGTCACATGTGGTGGCACAGCTGGAGCTCAGCCCAGATCCTAAATCATCCTCCCATCATGCACGCATCTCTGTTCTCCAACAAGCCACCTATGAGCACCAGGCCAACGCAAGCTTACCCCCTGTGAGAATAGACGTTGGGCTGACTGAGTACACCGAGAAAGAAAAGCTTCAAGAATTTATCCAAAAGAAGATGACTCAGCTGCACGGAACACTGTCTCTGAACAACGCCATCAAGTACATGGTGGAACATGTATTCGAGAGCGCTCCTAATCCCAGGCCCTTGAAGGTCATCTTTCTTATACTGACCGGAGAAGTGAAGGCTCACGAACTCAAGCTGCTTCGTCAAACAGTCATCGAGGCCAAGTGCAAGGGGTTCTTCTTTGTAATGCTAGGCATAGGAAAGAAAGTGAACATTGGGCACCTGAGTCCACTGGCTAGCGAGCCACAAAGTGTTTTCTCCAAGAAGGCTGATAAGGGGTCAGAGCTACATGAGGAGACTCTTCTGAGATTTGGGGTACAACTGCCCTCATACATCAGCAGTAAGTACTCATCATTAGAAATGCACATTGCACCTGAGTGTCCATGCAAAAAAACTATTTGTAGGGGGTCGCATGGTAGCTACACGCTAAATGTATATAGGTATAGTGGTGTAACTCCCAGAGGCAATGGACAGATTCCCCTGGGGAGGAGGAAGGGGAAAGAGGTATGCTAGCAGGGGCGATATAAATATAGGAGAACAATGTTACAGAATATCAGCGGGAGCCAACAGAGACACAGAGATGGGGGAGAGCCTACAGACTAGGGCAATGACTGCGTTCTGTGTGCTGGTGGTAAGGTTGGGCATTGAGCGGGGGAGAGGCTCTCATGAGATCTTGTGAGGAGCAGGTGCTCAGGAGATCTAGTGAGGGGGTGTGCACAGGTTGAGATCTAGTTAGGTGTGTGCACAGCATGAGATCTAGTGAGGGGTGTGTGCAGAGGTTGAGATCTAGTGAGGAGTATGTGTGCAGGATGAGATCTAGTGAGGGGGATGTGCACAGGATGAGATCTAGTGATGGGGGTGTGCACAGGATAAGATCTAGTGATGGGGGTGTGCACAGGACGAGATCTAATGAGGGGGATGTGCACAGGATGAGATCTAGTGAGGGGATGTGCACAGGATGAGATCTAGTGAAGGGGATGTGCACAGGATGAGGATCTAGTGAGTGGGATGTGCACAGCATGAGATTTAGTGAGGGGGGTGTGCAGAGGTTGAGATCTAGTGAGGAGTATGTGCGCAGGATAAGATCTAGTGAGGGGGATGTGCACAGGACGAGATCTAATGAGGGGGATGTGCACAGGATGAGATCTAGTGAAGGGGATGTGCACAGGATGAGATCTAGTGAGGGGGTTGTGTACAAGACGAGATCTAGTGAGTGGGATGTGCACAGGACGAGATCTAGTGAGGGGGATGTGCACAGGATGCGATCTAGTGAAGGGGATATGCATAGGATGAGGTCTAGCGAGGGGGATGTGCACAGGATGAGATCTAGTGAGGGGATGTGCACAGGATGAGATCTAGTGAGGGGATGTGCACAGGATGAGATCTAGTGAAGGGGATGTGCACAGGATGAGGATCTAGTGAGTGGGATGTGCACAGGATGAGGTCTAGTATTGGGGATGTGCACAGGATGAGGTCTAGTATTGGGGATGTGCACAGGATGAGATCTAGTGAGGGGATTGTGTACAGGACGAGATCTAGTGAGTGGAATGTGCACAGGAGGAGATCTAGTGAGGGGGATGTGCACAGGATGCGATCTAGTGAAGGGGATATGCATAGGATGAGGTCTAGCGAGGGGGATGTGCACAGGATGAGATCTAGTGAGGGGATGTGCACAGGATGAGATCTAGTGAAGGGGATGTGCACAGGATGAGGATATAGTGAGGGGGATGTGCACAGGATGCGATCTAGTGAAGGGGATATACACAGGATGAGATCTAGTGAGGGGGATGTGCACAGGATGAGATCTAGTGAAGGGGATGTGCACAGGATGAGATCTAGTGAGGGGGCGTGCGCAGGATGAAATCTAGTGAGAGGGATGTGCGCAGGATGACATCTAGTGAGGGGGTTGTGCACAGGACGAGATCTAGTGAGGGGGATGTGCACAGGATGAGATCTAGTGAAGGGGATGTGCACAGGATGAGGTCTAGCGAGGGGGATGTGCACAGGATCAGAGAGGGGATGTGCACAGGATGAGATCTAGTTAAGGGGATCTAGTTAAGGGGATATGCATAGGATGAGGTCTAGCGAGGGGGATGTGCACAGGATGAGATCTAGTGAGGGGATGTGCACAGGATGAGATCTAGTGAAGGGGATGTGCACAGGATGAGGATCTAGTGAGTGGGATGTGCACAGTACGAGATCTAGTGAGGGGGATGTGCACAGGATGCGATCTAGTGAAGGGGATATGCATAGGATGAGGTCTAGCGAGGGGGATGTGCACAGGATGAGATCTAGTGAGGGGATGTACACAGGATGAGATCTAGTGAAGGGGATGTGCACAGGATGACATCTAGTGAGGGGGTTGTGCACAGGACGAGATCTAGTGAGGGGGATGTGCACAGGATGCGATCTAGTGAAGGGGATATGCATAGGATGAGGTCTAGCGAGGGGATGTGCACAGGATGCGATCTAGTGAGGGGGATGTGCACAGGACGAGATCTAGTGAAGGGGATGTGCACAGGATGAGATCTAGTGAGGGGGTTGTGCACAGGACGAGATCTAGTGAGGGGGATGTGCACAGGATGCGATCTAGTGAAGGGGATATGCATAGGATGAGATCTAGCGAGGGGATGTGCACAGGATGAGGTCTAGCGAGGGGGATGTGCACAGGACGAGACAGTAGAATACAGATGGCTGGAGCTATCCACCAATCAGAGTGCTGACCGCCTATTCACTGTATGGCAGCATTTGGAGAGACAGCAGGGGACCACAGGAGCGGCATGTTATGACTTGTTTTAAATTGGTTCCCATGAGTGGGTTTGTAGGGGCCCTGGTTCATTGCTTTGCTCGGGGTCTACAATGCTGTTAAGATGGCCCTGATAAACTGAAACACAGCAAAATGTATTCATCCCTGTTATATAGTTGTGTCTAGTGTATATAAGCGCTTACTGAGCCACAACAATAACATGCGATTATCTCAGTGAGTACCCTTCATCTGTTCTTATCTTCCTATCTTCACAGGTGAAAACGCATTCCATCTGTCTCCCGAAATCCAGAAGCACTGCGATTGGTTCCAGAATGACCAGCCTCCAAAAGCCACAGAGAATGAGAATACCAATGAAGAGTGAGTGTGTTGTGATTCTTCATTACTCAATGATTACTGGCATCTAAAGCAACTGTAGGTAACTTGTAACTCTCAGGTATCCTGGTTGGCAGAACAAGCTTGGACTTTCGGGAAATGTATCAAACCTTCTAAAGAGCGGACCAGAGAAGAAGTTGTCAATAGAAACCAATCAGCTTCTACCTATCATTTCATAGAATGTACTTGATAAATGCTAGCTAGAAAATGATTGGTTTGTTAAGGCCAACTTCTCATCTTCCCCACTCAATAGAAGGTTTTCTACATTTCCCCCGCAGTTCCAAAACAGCTATAGCCACGGGTTGCCTACCTCTACTCTACAAGAAGGAAAAGCAATTATGAGTAAGAATTTAGTAGACAGAGTCTACTACTGTGGGTCGCCGGCTGAACTCGGATGTTTTTTTTAAAGGGGCAATCACCTAAAAGGCAAAGCCATGCCTTGTAAGTGATTGCCCCTTTAAAGAAACTTCCGAGGTCAGGCATCATTACATCCGGCCTGATATCTCAAAGTTTTTTGTATGCAGGAAAATACTGCTTTGATATGTATTACATATACAGGGGTATGGGTCATTAGGTCGACAAGACTTTGGTCAACAGTCATTAGGTCGACCACTATTGGTTGACATGCATTAGGTCGACATGGTCATTAGGTCGACGTGAACTAGGTCGACATAGAACAAGGTCGACATGAGGTGTTTTACTTTTTTTGGTATCGTTTTCTTCGTAAAGTGATGGGGAACCCCAATTAGAGCACCATGTCCCCTCTCTTCGCTCACCATGCTTCGGGCAAGGTGCCTCGCTCTGCTACCACTGCACTCCGCACAGGTTACTATTGCCAATCGTAGTCCACGTGGTTCATAAAGTATGAAAAATTGAAAAAACTCATGTTGACCTTTTTCCATGTCGACCTAGTACATGTTGGCCTAATGACCATGTCGACCTAGTGACCATGTCAACCAAATGCATGTCGACCAATAGTGGTCAACTGAATGACTGTCGACCTAAGTCTTGTTGACCTAATGACCGTATCCCCATATACAGTACTGTATACAGAACGTTTCTACTAAACCTATTTGCACATGGTTTTGCAAATTGCACCTGAAGCCATTATTCTTCTATCACATATTGAGGGTCATTCTGACCCGATCGCACGCTGCAGTTTTTAGCAGCGTGGCGATCGGGTCAGAACTACACATGTGCCGGCGCCGCAGTGCGCCGGCGCATGGCCACCCATCGCTGCGCTACGTTTGCCTCTGCCTGATTGACAGGCAGAGGCGGTCGATGGGTGGGAGGGGGCAAAACGGCGGCATTTGGACGCCGTTTCGTGGTCGCGGTCTGGCCAACGCAGGCGTGGCCGGACCGTGCGGGAAGTGGCCCGCAGCGGCTGCGTGGCCGGGAGCTACTCTTGAAGTGCAAAGGCATCGCCGCTGTGCGATGCCTTTGCACTTCTGCGGGGGGGCCGGCACTGACATGCGGGGCGGACTAGCCCTGTGCTGGACGTCCCCCCGCATGTCTGAGTTCATGATTGTAGCTGTGCTAAATTTAGCACAGCTACGATCAACTCGGAATGACCCCCATTGTCCGAGTATAATTTCCTGATATTTTATTGGAAAGAGAATAATATTTGACATCTAACACTGAAAGGGACAAATAACTATATTTAATGTTTCGTTTTAGCCTGATATATAATGATATATTCTCAGTAGCCTTAAGATTACAATATTTCTATACAATACTCTATTATGTAAAACATCTATTTCTCTGGTGTCGGAAGTTCCCATCTATGGGGGATATTCAATCACAGTCGGATCCTCTCTGACGGAGAGGATCCGACACTTCAGTATTCAGTAGCGGCCCGTTTCTGCCCGTTTCCACCTCCCATTCCAATCATTAATTTCCACCCTCTTATGGGTGAAAATGAATGGTCCCAATAAATAATAAAATTGATGAAGGATCTTACTGATGTTTTCCGTTTGTGCTTTGTTAGTAAATACAGGAAACTGTCCCCTGATATATTGTATATTTGTATAACTAATCCCATTGTTCCTCTTTCTCCACAGGACAGACAACGCTGTAGTACCCAATGAGCTACTGTCCAGTAAAAAACCACCGGTTGTGACAGCAGGGGCAAGCACCGACCCCCCTGCAGGTAACTGTGTTACTTATGTCCTGTTTAGCAAATCACAGTTATATCACAATATATTACTAAAGACAATCCTACAGATGTTCTCATTCAGGGGACGATTCCAAGTTTTGAGTAAAAAAAAACAGGTACCTGTATGAGGAGAATTCAATTACACATGAAAACGGGTGCTTATTGGGTATTTTTTGGGGGGACCGTAAGAGGTCCCAAAAACAAATCCCCAATAAGTGCTGCCTCTGGCAGCGCTTTGGGGTTGAGTGAATTGCCCCGGGGGATCAATTAGCCGTGGTAATTGAATTCCCCCCTATATCCGGAACAAACTTAGGGGGTAATTTAGAGTCGATCCTCTGACAAGCGTGGGGACGCCCAGCACAGGGCTAGTCCGCCCTGCATGTCAGCCCCCCCCCCCCCCCCCCCCTCCCGCACAGGTACAAAAGCATTGCAAGGCGGCGATGCTTTTATTATTATTATTAGTTATTTATATAGCGCACACATATACTGCAGCGCTTTACAGAGACTAATTGGCCATTCACATCAGTCCCTGCCCCAGTGAAGCTTACAATCTATATTCCCTACCACATGTACACACACACACATTCACGCTAGGGTTAATTTTGTTGGGATCCAATTAACCTACCAGTATATTTTTGGATTGTGGGAGGAAACCGGAGTACCCAGAGGAAACCCACGCAAGTACGGGGAGAATATACAAACTCCACACAGTTAGGGCCATGGTGGGAATCGAACCCATGTCCTCAGTGCTGTGAGGCAGTAATGCTAACCACTACAGGGGGGCTAACTTCCATGTCCCAGGTCGCAGCAGCTATGTGTCATGTCACGCAGCCGCAGCGGCCCGCCCGCCCTATGGTCCAGACACTCCTCTGTTGTCCGGACTGCGCCCCGCCAACGGTGTTCTAACACCGTTGGCATACCCCGCGACCGCCTCTGCCTATCATTCAGGCAGAGGTGATTGCAGCCAGTGAGATGCTGATAGCATCTCACTGGTCTCCCGCGGTGCGCACACACAGTACAGCCTCTGTGCGTGCGCACTCCACAAAGTAATTCAGACTGCGATCGCTGCCGCTGCAGCGATTCAGTCTGAATTGCCCCCATATTACAATACTAGGGGGTGCAAATACATTTTCATTTTATTTTTTGCATGTAGGGTAAACACTGGCTGCTTTTGCATGTAACCCACAAATTCGAGACAGCTTCACTGCAAATCAGATTGGAGTCTGAACACTTCCCTCCCAAATCTAAATCTTTCTGCACTTGTAACCAATGGCGCAGAGAGGGGAGGGTACTAATTACCTGTGGCACAGGCTTGATGGAGAGGCCCCTTCTTCCCAAATATCACTGAGAAGATGGTGCTGGCCGAGGTGGAGGAACCCGCTGTACCGGAGCAAGCACCGTCAACGATGCAGTGCTCCCCTGCGGTCCCTTCTGTAACATATACAAAACTATACGCAAGAATTATGCAGAAATTGACAACATTTTAATAACTTAGAATTTTGGTGCAATTCACTTATCTGTGAGGTTCCGCAAGTTATGTTACCATGTGATATCTTGTTAATGGGCTTCACTCAGGTTTGCAAAAATGATTCCAGTTATCATGCTCATGAGTCCTGTTTTGTATACATAGGCATAACGTGCGAGGTTACTGCGGAACCTCGCTGCCTCACTCCCCTCGTGCTCTGCAGATACTGTAGCGTAGGAAAAAAACTTCCTGTCTGGATGAGTTATCGCAGATATCTGTATTCTAATTACTCCTTTGGACTTTTGGAAATATATTTATAATTGTTACTTTTGCTACACTATTTCCTGTCTGAATTTTTGTCTTTTGATTCATTGGGCTTTTTTCAGCTTCTTCCCACATGCAAAAAACATTCATGGTTTTGTATGTCTATGTGGTAAGGAATAGAGGGACAGATGTATTATCCTGGAGAAGACATAAGGAAGTGATAAACCAGTGATAGGTGCAAGGTGATAAAGGCACCAGCCAATCAGATCCTGTTAATTTACATATTGGAGCTGATTGGCTGGTGCCTTTATCACCTTGCACATATCACTGGTTTATCACTTCCTTATGCCTTCTCCAGGGTAATACATCTGCCGCACAGGACCCTATTCAGTAAGGATTGCAAATTCTGCTTTTTAGGAGAATTTGCAATCCTTTGACTCGCACCGCAATTAGTGCGCAGTCGCAGAAATTAGGGAAGCCTCCTGCCGGCGCAGTCTGGCTGCAACAGCAGGAGGCCTGTCGCCATCTTTTTGATTGGTGCAGCTGCGTGTGATGTCATGCAGCTTCACTGATAGCACCGCCGCCACTCCAACTCCGCCTTGGAAATGGAGCGTTGTGCCCATGAACGCCTCTGTCTGTCAAAGGGGCCCTGCACATGCGACCGTGGGGCAAACATAGAATTTCGAGTTGGATCGCGATTTGTGATGCAACCTTAATTAGGCCTTTAGTTTGTAAGTTCCACTGGGGCAGTGGCTGATGTGAATGACTGACACACTATCTGTAAAGCGCTGCAGAATATGTGTGCGCTATGTACATAAATGTTAATGAATAATAATATTAAATGGAAACTTTTATACTTCTCCTAAGATTATACCCCGACTCCGGAAATTCCAACCGTGTCAGGTAGTGATCTGCAAGTAACGGAAGTAACAGAGCACAGCGTAAGCCTAAGCTGGGCCAGCTCCGACCCCATGAGGACCCATGACTTTGAGCTGAGCGTTTCCTCACTACCTGACCAGACTCTACTTCTGAAGCAGAATGTAACTGGCACCGAGAGGCTTGTGGCGGGACTCGAGAGTGGGCACCTTTACCAGGTCACCGTTACAGGGCAGCACAAGAACCTTGGCATGGTCACTGACCAAGCAGTATTTACTACAAGTAAGTGGGAGCTTCTGTCTTCTCTAATCTTCCCATTTATGAGTCAATATAACAGACAAGAGAGTTGAGCGCAGTGGGGACTATTAAAGTAAAGTAGTAAAACTTGGAAACAGGCTGTAAATAGGGGTGACTCACACAGAGAGTTCCTAGACTTTTCCATAACATAGTAAATCCCAGAAATATTGCATTGTTACGGAAATACAATACCACGCGCACTTCTGTCCAGTATAATATAACAACTGCTGTCGTAATTGTTTCTAAAGCTCTACAGTAGTACTGTACTAGTGCCCTGTGTGGCTGTGTCAGTGTTTGGTTTATAGAAGGAGATGCTGTCTAACGAGCCATGGAGAGAGATAAAGTGGAGAGAGATAATGGGGTCTATTCATGAAGCATTGAAAAGGGTGGCGAAGTGAGCCAGTGGAGAAGTTGCCCATGGCATCCAATCAGCATTGAAGTAACATTTATAATTTGCATACTATACAATTGTACGGAGCAGCTGATTGGTTGATGGGACAACTTCTCAGTACTGTTTATAGGAAATTCAGACTAATGGGCCAGATCGCAATTGCCTATGTGCTTTTCCGGGCAAGGAAGGTCCAGGTAGGTGGGTTAGGGGGTGTGGCATGACAAATTGCATCATGACAGGGGGCAGGCCCTTTATGTTTTACCACAATTTGCAGCCATACACTGGAGGTGGGGCTGTGATGACATGAATCAGTAGTGAATTGTGTCCTCTGGCCCCTTGCCCCTGTATCTGGAAAGCGACAAGATCCAGGAACTTGCCCACAATCCCCCAAAGAGTGGGCAAGTACTGTATGTGATGTATGTAAGTACCAGAGCCGGCCCTAACCAATATGATGCCCTAGGCAAGATTTTGGCTGGTGCCCCCTAGCACCACCGCTAGTTCCGCCTCTGACCCTACACCCCTTTCCCAGCACCATCACCCCCCACCCATAGCAGTCCTTTTTTTGTTGTTTTCCTACCCCCTGTAATCTAAATAAGAACAGTGTGCACATTCGGTGCACAGCCCAAAAAGGTATGTGTTTTTGCTGGCAAGGGTCATGGCCACACAATAGTACCCCCAATTCAAATTATGCCTCAAGTAGTGCAACTTTATTCACAATTTATCATGCGATAGTGTCCCTTATTCACATTACATCACACAGTAGTACCACTTTACCTTATATATGTTACTCCTCATTCACATAACTTCATACTGAATTGCTCCTTATTCACATTACACCACACCATATTGCTCTTTATTCACATTAAACCACACAGTAGTGCCCTTTCTATACATTATGCCACACAGTAGAGCACCTTATACACATAATACCACACATTGGTAATGCATTTATACACATAATACCACACAGTAATGCCCCTTACACATATGACACACATTATTAATGTCCTTATAAACATAATGCGCCTTACACATTATGCCAACCCTTGTTAATGCCCTTATACACATAATGACACACATAATGTCCCTTACACATATGCCGCACATTATTAGTGCCCTTATACACATAATGACACACATAGTGCCCCTTACACATATGTTACACATTATTAAAGCCTTTATACACATAACTAGTGATGAGCGGATTCGGTTTTACTCGGTTTTACTCGGTTCTCAAAACCGAATCTTATTGGCTATCCAAAACACGTGACATCAGTGAGCCAATAAGATTCGGTTTTGAGAACCGAGTAAAACCGAATCCGCTATATAGTTCCTGGTGTGAGTCAACTGGCAGCTCTGCTAATGTCGGGTGCCTAGTTTTTATGAAAATGCATGTTATTTGCATTGCTATGTGGCTAGGATGCACAAGCAGCTTCTGCTGATTAAAATGATATGCGGCATGCCTATATACTGTGTGCAACTGTGGCTGTATCTGCATATGAAATGCTACACACAGAATATAGGCATGCCGCATATCATTTTAATCAGCAGAAGCTGCTTGTGCCCCTAGGCATACCAGATGCCCTAGGCAATTGCCTAGTTTGCCTATGCCTAGGGCCGGCTCTGGTAAGTACCCGTAATAAAAATTGCCAGGGGTTGAGAGACGGGTGTAGTATGGTTTGCCGGCTGTCGGGGTCCCGGCGACCAGCATCCCGACCGCCGGCATACCGACAGCTGGGCGAGCGCAAATGAGCCCCTTCTGGGCTCGCTGTGGGCACGGTGGCGCGCCACGCTATCTATTCTCCCTCCAGGGGGGTCGTGGACCCCCAAGAGGGAGAAGATGTTGGTATGCCGGCGGTCGGGATTCCGGCGCCGGTATGGTGGTTGAACGGGAGCCCGACCGCCGGCAACCTGAATACCACCCTTGAGAGACATTGTGGTGGGAATGGTGCTTAGAGGCCCCATCATACTACTGCAGTGGCCCAGGCATTCCTAGTTACCCCCTGGCGTGTGCTATATAAGTACAGTTGTTTTAGCAATACTAGTAGTAATGATAGCAGTCTTCATTAATTGCAAAGTAAAGTGTAAAGTTTGTTTTCACATTGAAATATTCACATGCTATTGGTTCCTAATAAATTGATGCTGGATTTTTGTGGCACCATGAATTTTGGTTCGGCTCACTAATGGCTGCCTCATCTCTGTGTAGGCGATACCGGCCCTTTAAAATGCATCTTCATTGTCTACAAAGTAAGATCTTAAATGTGGAAAACATGTGTGAGTGTTTGTCTCAAATCCTCCGCTTCCTGGCAGCATGTTTTACCCTCAGATGAATGACTCAGCTTAGGACAAAGAAATGCCAGTTTGCATCTGCGGGAGTAGCCTAGGTGAGATCATTACAGGGAGAGCGCAAAGGGGGTGATTTAGACCCGATCGTTGCTATGCGTTTTCACACAGCGGGCGATCAGGTCATAACAGCACATGCGTATGCACCGCAATGCGCACGTGCATCAGACAGCAACAACAAGGATCGCCGGTCAGCGACGGGATGTTGCGAAAAATCCGTTCGCACGGATGTTTGCAAAGTGATTGACAGGAGGAAGCCATTTGTGGGTGGTAACTGACCGTTTACTGGGAGTGCTCGGGAAAACGCAGGCGTGCCCAAGCATTTTCAGGGAGGGTGTCTGACGTCAGCTCCGGCTCCGATCAGCCTGATTCTATGGCACTGGAGGAGTAAGTCCTGGGCAGCGCAGAGACTGTACACACATAATTTTAGCAGCTCAGCGTACACATAGCATCGCACGCTTGCACAGCAAATTTACACTCCCCCTGTAGGCGGCAACCATCTGAATGCTGGACTGCAAAAAACGCAGCCCGGCGATCAGATCTGAATGACCTCCAGAGTCCTGAAGCCTTTGATGAATTATTAAAGTCTGATACGTTAATAAAATAATTGACCCCTGAAAGATGATAGTTTGAATGCTGTTTTCCAACCAGAATGAAGTAAGAAAACTAATAACGGTCATTGTAAATAATCTTTTCATTTAGATAGTGTGAGCTTGTCTTTAGCAGCCTCCATATTCTTGTTGCATTACAAATGCTGGTCCATTCCAGTGCGCAAGGGAACACTGGATCGCAACCCTCCACTCCAAGTGCAGGAAGGAAGCTGCTGGGCACAATGCATAGATGGTTTCTATTGGGCAGCAATGGTGCTGTCCCATTTGGTGGTGGCACTGGCCGCGCACCCCTCATTACAGCACGGATCCACCTTTAAATCCCCCTGCATTCCATTCAGAATGTCGCAAAAGCAAACTCTCGCCTGAATGACCTCTGACACAGAAAACACAATGTCCAACAATGCTTGTGTCTGCCTTGCAGGTAAATCTGAGCCCGAGGCTGATGATGTGGAGAGCTCTGATAAGATAGTGAGCACAGAGCCTCTGGACACTCCTACAATAGGTGAGTGATGGGAAGGAATTAAATATATTGTATAAATTATGCTTTTTGTCCTTCTGAAGTTCATCCAAGTTATAAATTGATTCATTGTGCAATGTTAGGTTCTGTGAACACCTGCCCAAAGCTTCATAGCCAACATTACCAAACTTAACTAGAAGCTCATCAGTTAATTGCAAGCACAGGGCCGTCTTAACAGCAGTGTAGGCCCCTGGGCAAAGCAAGACACTGGTGCCCCTACCCATCCGCCAGCGGTAGGGGTGGGGATGCTGTCAACGGCAGCTTTGATGTCCCGCGGGTGATAGGGGGTGTTCTATCTTCCGCTAAACATGTAGGACCTGGAGCAGTAATTTCTGTTAATTACTCCTTTACTGCACAGATGGTTGGAAATGGGGCAGGAGGGAGAACACTAAACTGTAGAAGGGGGTATTGGGCTCAATGAATGGGCTCCGGAACATGACTTTCAGGGTGGTAGGAGGTGTTTAATTTGCAGGGGACGGGTGGATAGTGGAGTGGGCTTAATATTCACAATTTTCCGGGGGAGGGCAGCTTGCTTGGCTGCAGATATCTCCAGCTCCTGGAAATAGATTTCTTAGCTTTCCAAGTGATAAAAAAAAACTAGAGAGTCCCACTTTTCAGGAGGTACTGGGAACTTGGGGATCAGAGTACAGGAGCCAGAGCAATCCACCGCCGAAAATATAAAACTGCATACCAGGCGTGTGGAGCTAGAGCAGGGACCAGCTGCTGGAAGGCTGATATCTCTGGTTCTGGGCACAGTAGAGATAGACTGCCAGTGTGCACCGAAAAGGGAGAGTTTCAGCTTTTATAATGTACCCTCAGGAAAACTCTGAGTCAGACAGAACCCAAGATAACTGGCTGGGAAGAGCAATTAACAGGCTTAGATGGGGACCACTGCTTTGAAATCGGATATCTCCGGTTCCTTAGGGGCAGTTTTCAAAATCTGGTACCCCTGGAAAGAGGGGACCCTCAGCCATCAGCCTAGGGCCCTTATACTTCTGGGCCCTTGGGCCCATTGAGCCCATATGAAAAGACGGCCCTGTGCAAGCATGCCCCTAGAGGCACAGGCAATATACTGTAGATAATCTGACCATAGAAATATTGAGATTTAAAGATTACAGATAATAAGGGTCCCTGCATGATGGTTAATTACCTCATCTTTGTTATTGATTAAGAAATGGTTATATATGGCACCACAAGGGTGCCGCAGAGTCTTACATGGGGGTGGGGGGGGTGGGGGGAGTGAGTAGAGAACAATCCATTGACCCAGTACAATAGCTTTCAATGAACAAAGCCGATGGAGCACACAGCCTACAGGAATTGCAACTACAGCACAACTGGTTACGGTTACGTTGGAACTGATAGATTCCATTTCCTTTTTGGGTTTTGTTTTTGACAACAGTGGGTAAACGGCCATACTCTTGGTATTGTCTGCATAAGGATTAGGAATATATAAGACTTATAGCTTTTATTAAAGGTGCAACTATTTTTTATTTTAGAAAGCTCCTTATTGCACTTTGTATTCAAATAAGGCTGATTAAATGTCACCGGGGCACCTAAACTTAATGTGCTACCGGTATTCAGACCATGTTTTACTCATTATCCACAATCTTGCGTAACACTCTAATAGCCATTGGCTACTCCCATGCCATGGCAAGGACGTACTACTATCACTCTAGATGACACAAGAGCACAGTATGAGCTGATTATACAGTACATGCAACACTGCCAAATAAAACTCAAATCACATGGTGATGGCGCTCAGACACTGTCAAAGCCTTAAATGTGACGCATTTTCCCTTACTCGTAAATTAATTATTTAATGGTGAAAACATGCTGAAGATGTAGTATCCTCTATAGCCCATGATTCATTTCCTTGGAACTCAGGAGTCTGTGTCGTTGCCATTTCCTCATCTGGCAGTGATGATTTTGTAAGAGTTGATGAATTATCTCCGTCTCAGCAGAGATTAGGATGACAGTAATGCTGGACTTTGGTTGATACTTAACGCACCCAACACAAGCATTCTTGCAATGTGCTGGGTACAAGCGCGGTAGCCTACTAGTAGCATCGAGATACAAGCCCTTCCATGGTTAACCTAGAGGTATGGCAAGCCTTCACCTGCTCACCTTGTAACTCTTTGTACACTCTCTAAAATTCCACTTTAACAGATCCTTGTGAGCTAGATCTGGACATGGGCAACCAGTGCAAGGAGAATGAGGTTAAATGGTTCTTTGACAAGACAAACAAGATTTGCAATCAGATTTGGTATGGTGGGTGTGGTGGCAATGCCAATAGATTTGATACAGAAGCTGAATGCATCAGTAGGTGTCAAAAGACATGTAAGTATCAGACAAGGGGTGTATTCTGCTACTCGCTTTCTCTTGTAAATAACTATTTTAACTAAATAACTATATTAAGGTCTAAGGACCGTTTCCTCCCACAGGCTTTATATTTTACAGCAGCCAAAGGCCACCTGCGGGATGAAGTCTTCGTGTTGCTTTTCTGTTGTACCCCTTGTTCTGCATGACACTCCTAAGCATGAACACCATTCATCTTCATAACCTGACCATCGGTCATCATCAACAACAGGGCAGTCATTCACATTCTTAGTTCACTAGAATACCTGCAGACTGCTGTAGCACATAAGGCTGGATTAACTCACAGGGGAGCAAGATTTGGGATTTCAAACACCCTAGCTGACAAATGCACAAGAAGAGGGATTTGAAGTATTGACCGTAATGTCAGCCGGCTTCTGAACGTATAGGTACTGCCACCATCCAGTACAGTCAAAAGCCAGTCTTTATTTCACTCATTGCCCTGGGTTCTTCCTCTTTGTTTGTTCTTCAGCAGTGGTCTCAGAGGCATTTACCAATACAATGAGACAGGGGGTAAGCGGCATCTCAGAAATGCCCGAGATGGATCACCCGGGGACCTGTTGGCTCCTGCTACTGAGGGGTCAAGTGTGTGGGGCCATGGTCCATTCCGAATGCCGGGGCCATCTTTACCACCTACTGCAGATGGCGTAGTCACAGCATTTTGGCCCAATTGTCAGTCCGGGCTCCCAGACAGGTACTTTGTACTTTCCCCGCCACTCGCAGCACCCCTGCCTGGACGTTCCAGGAAAGGGACCAGTTATTGTAATAGTATAAGAAAGGCTTGTGTAAAAATGCCCTAAAGTATAAAACCTCTGGAACCATGGTTCTAATACTACCCAGAACATTGTCATTCATTTGTGATGGTCAAAAGAAATGCAGCCATATACATATATATGGAAAATACATGAATACATTTCTAACATTTGGGCTTCAACATAATTTCCTCCTGTCACTTGGGATGTCTCAGTCTCTGGCATATATACAGTGTATTAGTTTTATTCCAGTATCAATCATCTGCTATACCATTATTATTAAAATGATAATTGACGCTAATTTATATAGCGCCAGCATACTCCGCATCGCTTTGCAATTGGGAACAGACACAACAATAGAACAAGACTGGGTATTAACAAGCTGACAGAGAGGTAACAATTATGTGAACTTACTCAAACTCACAAAGCTCACACCCATTTTTATTTCCCAGCTAACAATCCATTTTATCATTCCTAGGTTACTTCTATAACAACATGCATTTTTGTTTTGCTTTGCTAATTAATAATTTCCTTCTAGCTGAGTAGCTACAGTAGGGGTAATATGTAAGATTCCCATGATCTTCTGAAAAGACCTTCTTTACCAATGGGACCATTATCCAGGAGTTAAATTACTTATTTCCATATTTCTACCCGAACTGCAACAAATCCAAAAATTTTAACTCTCCTATTTTATTCTCAGCAGTTGAGAAAAACATTCTACCAGCGCTGGAAAGGAAAGCACTAGCAGGTAATTACCAGCGACGCACAGGCAGGAGACTAGTGCTCAGGCGCAGAAGGATTCACCCAGAGAGAGCCCACCTTTTTCAAAAGAGGACTGTTGTGAATTAAAGACACACATATTGATGGATTTGTTTATGGCTTAAAAAAGGCATCAGTCAGTTGCCACTTTGAACCTCAGATTAACTCCCCTGAAACAACATGAGTGTACGTTGAGTAGATAAACACCCCTTGATGATCCATCACCCATGGTTTGGTCCAGGTTAAACTGTGATACATTTTGACTTCAAAGAACAATGAAAAGGAGGGCGATAAACTGAAGAGAGGATAGAGGTCAATCAGCGGAAGAGACCATGTTATCTTAGGGGGAGGGTGTAAAAGTGGGAGGTTCAGGGGAGCCATGTAAATGAAGAACAACTGAAGAGAAGACAAATACAAGTAATATTTCTTAGATAGAAAGAGCAAAATCTAGGAAACAACCTGATTTTAAAAATCCACTGAAAATCCAGCTGTGAAAGTTACTTTGTTCTCAATGGGTAGATCCCAAAGTTATACTATAGGGCTTATTTTTTTTTCTATTAAATGCACTGTAAATAAACACAGGTTACATTTTGATATTGAACATAAACTATTTTTGAATTGCCATTTTTTGTTTTATTTTATGTTGCGCTGGGTCTCTTTCACTAGACTTTGTGGTGCTCATTATAGAGGTGTATTTAGATGGTTATGTTGAGTCGAACATATCCAAAAATGCTTCCAGGCCTAAAAACAGTAGCATTTGCTCCAGGTGTACGTCAGGCGTGACTAGTGTGCATGCCTACCTGCAATGATTGCATAGAGCTAGCATACAGATGTGGTTTGACAGTGTTAATAATACAGTTGAAGGTTGCAATCCATTCTTGTACACACTAGACTAATGTAAGGAAGAGTTGTATACACAAGAGAGAAAAGTGTCTTGATAGTGTTATTAATAAATGTGAAACATTTTCATTATAAAATGAAAAGTACAAATTAAATTATAGTAGACATCTGTTGATTTCCCCTTTAAAAAATTAAAAAGAAATGTCCTTTCCTGTAGTAGCCGAAATGTAAATTCAGAAATACATATAGATGGCCATTGCTTTGTATGATATTGCCATTAATGCTTCAAGCGCCATCAGCTTGGGGTGTCAATATGCAACCAACTATCTCATAATCATTACATATCATTGCACCAGCCATTCAGCATCTGTAAGAGATATGCTTTCTGAAAGGTGTATCAGCCGCAGCTTCCATATCTAATTGTGTCTCAGTTATATGAACACATTACTGTGTTTCACCTTACTTGCACACCTCTGCCTTCCTCATTTACTCCTCTCCAAGCATAAGTAGGTGCTAGTCAATAATTCACAAGAAACTATGTACAGTATAGACATATTTGGTGTACATGTTTAGTATGCATATGCGTATAAAACCTAAAATGAACGCATGTGACCTCATAAGAGGGTGAACAGTAAATCCTCCATTCCTCATCTATTGAGTTTATTAAGAGAAGCGTTCCTTCAAAACTGTTCCCAGGAATGTATTCCCAAGTCATGGCAAACGTTTCAACAAATACAATATACACATGTGAATCTGCAGTTTGTTTTCTGAAATATTTCATTTAAATGATTTGTGGATCTGTTTTCAGTTTTTAAATGTAACTTGGTCCCAAACAGATGAAAACTTAATAAAAAGAAAAATAAACTGAAGCACATGTGAGTGTTCAATACTTGGGCCACTTATTGCACATTGTACGCAAGAGATGGCAGTCACATAGCCAACATCTCAGTACGGGCTGTGCTGTAATGCACAGAGAAAGCCAAAGAAGTCAGGTGACACGGGTTGTGAAAGAGTGCAAACGTCCAGTCCAAGCTTTGTGACTGTACAACGGTATAAAGGACTGGTTATTGTTTAAAACAAATGATAGTCACAGACGGTCACTCTCTGGGTTTTTGTAACGGTCGCTGGTTTAATCATTTCTGCAAGGAGAAAACTTGAACCATTTTACGTGTGTTTGGCCTAAAACATGATCCACCTACTGTGCTTGTGTGGTTAGTGTTTTATGCTCTACAGAGATATCATCCAGCAAAACTGTTTTATGTAAAACACATATGAGGATTAAGCAATAGGAACAACATAATAATAAAGCTCAAATGGAAATATGATGGAAGCACGTAAAGTTGTCTGAAGTAACTACATAGTTAATCTAGTGTCCTTTTTAGTGTTGGACATATTTATTCCTCAGGAGGCGACACTGGGAACAGTTCAGTTAGCGGCAATGTGCTGGGGCTGTAATTCAAACCTAGAATCCTCTTGTGCGTGTTTGCTGCATACAAAAGGGGTGTGGCCACTTCTCGCGGGGCCATTGACTCCTCTCTCTCTGCAGGTCCTGCTAACTGACCTGCCCCCAAAGTATTATACAAGGAAGTATTCGAAATGAAAACAGCAAATTGGAACAATATCCCACCACACAGAAACATGTTATATTTAAGTTAAGAACACATTTTTATAGAGCAGGTGCTGTACGGCAGCAGTCATTTTCCAAATGGTGAACAAACCTTGGGCAGTGGGTGAATGAAAGGATAGAAAGTTGCTGCCATCTTTTGAAAATATTTTTTTAATTACAGATTGCAACTTGCCACTGATAAATTATTACGCTACTCTATTTTAAAAAATAAAACGCAATATCCAAAACTGAAAGTTGAAGCAACAGCTACAAAAGTAGAGGAAACGGGCTGTAAATAAAACGTTCACAGCCCAGAACAGGAATCTGAAACTTGAATAAGCGCTAAGTGTAACATTATAGGGTCAGGGCTGATTTTGAAACTTCTTTGGAACCACTTGATTTTGAATCCCTTCTTACGGACTGTGAGTACATCCACTAAACAGACCCGGAATATTTCCATCTGTCCACAAGGTCCAGTGATAATTTTCTGCGACCTTTCCCCTAGGACGGTTCATCATCTGGAAAATGCATGTGGTCATATGTACTTGCTTTAAAAGCATTTCTTGTAGGGCTTATATATTTTTGGAACAAAGAAAGAGGATACCCATTTACCATTACATTCGTTCAGTTCAAATAGCCCATATTTCTTTTTTGGACAAATATCTTTTGTCACTTAACATTAGATTACATAAGTTCTGAACACTATGAAATCATTGCAGACCCTTATTCTCTGGTTGCTTGTCCTGATATGCCTGTGAGCTTGACTAGTAGATACATTCTCTTGTGAGGGTTCCTACTAAGTGAGCATAGTCTACATATTACTGCAGTGTGCAGCCTACCATGTCACATAACATGACTGTGACCTTGAATCCCAACTCATTCACATCTAAGTGAACCAATTTAGTCCTTAGCCATGGTGCATCATCCACCACAATAAACTGTGCTTAACGTGTATTTAGAAAGACCTTCCCAAAACTTACAAACTGTGTAGGGATCCAATGAATATTAAAGCAGTTTGTTAATTCAGTTGAAACTGGCCACTTTGATGGTTTCAAACATGTTCGCAGTTCACTTATGATCTGGAACTGGTTCAACCTAAATTCTGGAACTGAATTTAAAGAGGCAGCCAGAAGTGAAGTGCATTCGCTTTTAAGAATGTTAAAAGAGGAATTTAAAAATGTGTTACAGTACATGTATATTAGACGTGCTCCATGTACGTTGAACGCGATCACTACGAACTTCGACTGTGTTCTAGACTTTATCAGTGGACAGTGGACAAAAGTTTCCAAAGTTTCCTGTGGTCTTCAAACAACAATTATACAAACTAATATGAGACCTTTTTCCAAAATCTCTAATGTACTGGGTAAACTATATCAATTGTATTTGATAGAAGCTTATGTAGTACTAGTAATGTTATCAAACATCAAGTTTACAGCCTCTCATGCATGGAACTGTCAATCCAAGACTATACAGGACATTGAGTATTGGCGTAATAAAGTTATGTTAGTACCTCGTTCAATTAATATCGCAAGATACTTGGTGCAATTGACGTGTAATTTCTTATAAATTATTAAATCAGTTACAAAGAAAATTGAAGATTATAATTTTATATTTTAAGTTAGTACTGAAATTTCAATAAAAGACCTTAATTATATATTGCGGAATAGATAGATAGATAGATTTAGAGAAAATTCTACACCCCAACATATCTTCGGCCGTACATACCTGTTGCATGACACTATGACAGTTGCGGAATATCATATAACTACTACAAGTTTCTTTCTTTTATGCCGTAAAGCTGCTTTTGAGGCATACATAAGCCTACAGCTATAAATGTCCAAAGAGTTGGCTAAAAGCCTTATATTGACTTCCCTAGAATTCCATAGTGAAGGGATTAGGCCATATTTCATCCCCTATTTCATAACAACTGGGTTGTAGGACTATAGGAGTCTGGGTAATTACACATCTGTGTCACATTAGCCTTCTAAATATATTCAAATGATAGCGATCCTCACGTAACAATTCATTTGGTTTTACCCACAATTCCCAGTAGGAGTGGCTGTTTCACTGGTTTCCTCATCTAGACCAGGCCTATAGAGTTCAATGCAGATTTTTTTTATCAAATAAATAAATAACGAGAACAGCTATGTATAGCAGCCAATCATTGTGGGAAAGCCAACAACATCAAACTGATGTAATCTCAGCCTGATTTAAGACCGTACATACAGCTGCTTTTTATTTAATGTTGATCTGTTGCCAACGGGGTCTTGACATTTAGTATATCGTATCAACATACAGTACACGCATTTGCAACGCATTATCTAGATCTTCTATTGCGTGCAATAGTTTTTTTCATCTTTTCTTTTAACATGTGTCCAAGAAGGGGGGAGAATTGTATTTAGCTTTTTTTTAAAGCAGTGGAGGACATTTTGTAATTGGTAGCCTAATCATTTTGTATTCAAGAATCATTGCCCCTTTAAGGCATTTTTTGTCCTCCTAATTTCCAACACATTAAGGATTGTTTGCAAAAATAGCCCAGATGTTTCATGTTTATTGTGATTTGTGAGCCGTGATGAAAGCTTAGATAGAAACTAGAAGGCTTTTTGGGGCTTTTTTCTATCAGGGCTTCCTAGTGGGTTGGCCATCTGACTCAGCAGGGTCTGGAAAAAGACACTTATTCACTAAATTTCCAGCTGCCAGAATCCACATTTTTTTTATAACTTTTTATAACTTTTAGATTTTCTTATAAATCCCTGTTGTGTTGTTCATTCCAATGCAATGAGACTTCTTTGCTTGTCTGTAATTGCAATTTACTGTATAACGTAAAGGATTTTTTGCACCTTCAGATTACCTTGAGTTATTGGCCTACATATGTGCTCCTGCAACTTTCACTAAAAACATTGGCTTTATCTCTGTAGCTTCCCTTTGTGAATTCCAGCCATAGGCCGGAGGTAATATCACCCGATTTCAGCAGCCATGCGGGATATCAGCCGAACTCTGACTTTTTTTTATCACTTACAAGTGACAGCCGCCATTCTCGAAGGGGCCTTAAATTAGGGCCCATGTATTTAAATCAATGGGAAGAATTGTTCATTTTAACGTTCATTGAGATCTGACACAGCATTAATGTGTCTCGGAATTGGACATCATTGTGGCCAGAGAGCAGATTTATGTTATATCTAAAGGCAGGAAATTTAACAACACTATTTAATGATATATATACATGACTAAAAAGCACAGGATGAGGACATGGGGAAAAAGCAATATATTTAGTGAAATTGTCAAGAAGGCATTGTCATAGGAGACAAGCAAATAGATTCAGGTAAACGGAAGTTTGAAGCTAGATGCGTTTTAATATTCAATTTGCTATTTTATTGCCTTTAATGTTCATGATTACAACATTTGATATCTGTTTGCAATGTTACGTAATGACTCAAACCCATAAAATAGATTTAGGTTTAGGATTTATATTGCCAAGTTATATGCATGTGTTGGTATCGTTGTTTCAGGGGAATTCCTACTTGTACTAAACTTTTGTGTCCTTCTCCTAGTGGGTCCTGAGGTCTGTATGTTGCAGAAGGAGGAAGGTACCTGCAGGGAGTTTCTTCTGAAGTGGTACTATGACCCAGAAACCAAGAGCTGTGCCCGGTTCTGGTATGGTGGCTGCGGAGGAAACGAGAACCGGTTCGGCACACAGAAAGAATGTGAAAAGATTTGTATTCCAGGTGAGTCACTTTAATGTACAGTCTCTAGAATAAAGCTAGCCCAAGGTATTCTGATTGCTGATTATTTGTGATACAAAAGCCGGATGGATAATTTTTTGTTAAACACCGAAATGAAAATATTATATAAAAAAATTAAATCATGCAAAAATATCTGTATGTTTAACGACAAAAAATGCAATTTCATGTTTGTTTTATTTATAATTATTGTTCGTATATCAACTCCATTGTATGTATTGAAATATTGGGCCGGATGTAATGAAATCTGAGTTGGCCAGAGGTGCGGGTTCCCGGCCGAACTTGGAAGTTTTTTAAATCGCCAACCATTTACAAGGCATGGTTTTGCCTTGTATATGATTGTAACTTTAAAAAAAGAGAACTTGCACCTCTGGCCAACTCGGACTTCCGGCCCATAGTGTCAAAGTTTCGGTTACCCCTAAACATTTGAGACTAGCCTGCCATGGTAATATATACGTATGTTTTTACTCTATGGGCGTTATCCAATTAGCAACGATAATGCCGCAAATAAGTTTTTTTCATGATTTTTTTACATTTTCTTACTGATTTTTTTTTAATCTCCCCTATCCAATTCATCCAAATACATAGGATCCGCGAAAGGGCGTGGTCCAATGTATTTTTGTGGCACTTCTTGTGTAAAAAATAGTCACTTATCAGGGATTTAGCTACCTCTGCCTGAGGCAGGCAAAATCAATCCCTGATAAGTGCCGGCATCAGGAGATAAGCGCCAGCTATCAGGGCTAATAGGATAGCCCCTGGTGAACCAATTAGCCGCGGTAAATTACCGTGGCTAATTGGATACCGCCCAATGGATAGCAATCAATGACCATTAGTACATAAATTGTATACAAAATAGTATTCAAAATAAAAATACAGTACTGCTGACTGCACTACAGGTGTGAGCCAGCAGATCCCGTGCAACTCTGCTAACGTTGGGCGTCTTCTGTGCTGAGTAAGGTGATATATGACACTTGTATATCTGTGTGTGACTGATACCCCTTTCAGATCTCCAATACCGGATCCCACCCGCGACTGGAAACGGGTGCTTCCCGGGTGGGATCCGGCATTGGAGACTCTCCTACCCCTTTCGCTGGCTGTCCGACCCGGCAATATGATGGGTCGGTTGCCATAGCAGCAGGGGGAGGAGCTGGCAGAGGGGGCGGAGGCTGCACTGGGAGATTAGCTCATCTCCGCGCCGCCTCTCCCTATCTATAAAATGGGTCCCGGGTCACATCGACACGGGAATCCGTTTATGAAGCCACTGACCCGGTATGCAACCAGGGAATAACACTGCTTATAGCCCAGGTTGAATTACCGGGTCAGGCGACCCAGGAATTCGGACTTGGCGCTTTCACAACGCACACTAACCCGTGTTGACCCGGCAATATGCCGGGCCGATACCGGGTTATTTGTGCGATGTGAAAGGGTTATGATATGAATCTGTACACAGAGCGGAACAGAACTTGTATTGGGAAAAAGCTATGGCTGCTACATTGTATTATTTTATTATTTATTTATTACCAGTTATTTATATAGCGCACACATATTCCGCAGCGCTTTACAGAGAGAATATTTGTCCATTTACATCAGTCCCTGCCCCAGTGGAGCTTACAATCTACATTCCCTAGCACGTTTATACTCACACATATTCATACTAGGGTTAATTTTGTCAGAAGCCAATTAACCTACCAGTATATATTTGGATTGTGGGAGGGAACCGGAGTATCCAGAGGAAACCCACGCAAGTACGGGGAGAATATACAAACTCCACACAGTTAGGGCCATGGTGGGAATGGAACCCGTGACCTCAGTGCTGTGAGGCAGTAATGCTAACGATTACACCATCCGTACTGCCCACTTCATATACAGATTCAGAGATTCGGTCACACACAATATAAAAGTGTCATATATCAAATTAGTAAGCACAGTCTTCCCGTGTGTCCTAGTTGCCTTGCGTTGCGATGTAGATGCATTTTTGGCTAAATAAATGCCAAAAAATACGCCTGACACTAGAAGATTCTCACGGGACCTGCCAATGGCCCTCAATCCGAGTTGATCGCTAGCTGTACGGGTACACAGAGCATCGTTGTTTTGCATTGCTTCTAGCGACGATTCCATTCGCACAGCCGATCGCAAGGAGATTGACAGGAAGTGGGAGTTTATGGGTGTCAACTGACCATTTTCTGGGTGTGTTTGGAAATACGCAGGCGTGTCCAGGTGTTTGCAGGGCGGGTATCTGACGTCAATTCCGGGACCTTCGTCGCAGCCATCTTCGCACAGAATAAGTAACTACAGGGCTGGTCTTGTTTTGCACAAAATGTTTTTGTACCGCTTGGCTGCACAGGCGTTCGCACTCTTGCAAAGTGAAAATACACTCCCCCGTGGGTGGCGACTATGCGTTTGCACGGCTGCTAAAAGTAGCTAGGGAGCGATCAACTCGGAATGAGGGCCAATAGGGGCTGATTGGCGTGACTGCAGCAAAGACGTATGCGGACACATCTGTGTGATGCTTTTACTTATTGTTTTAAAACAATGCACAGTACATACCATACAATATCATGTAAAAGATAATAATAAACAATTAATTGTTTATAAATGTTATCTACTAGATCAGTAAAGCATTAAGGGGCTCATTTATCAAGCCTTGGAGAGTGATAAATAGCAGGGTGATAAAGGACCAGCCAATCATCTCCTAATTGCCATGTTACGTGCTGGGTTTGAAAAATGACAGTTAGGAGCTGATTGGTTGCTATTTATCACTCTCCACGGCTTGATATATCTGGGCATTACTTTATTCCTGCTAGTCACTGACGTACAAACATTAATGTAACATAAGAATGGGGGAACCTTTATATAAACAGCTGTGATGGGAATATTTGCGTTTGCCAATTTTCGGTATCATTATTATTATAAAGATGATAATATCTCTACATTCCTCATCCCCGCAGAGATTGATATTCTACATAAAGAGTATATGAACAATACTTGGCATCTGCTCTCCTTCTTCACTGTATTCCTCTTACAAATTGACACTATAGTGCATAAACCACTATATAATACAGGTTGAGTATCACTTATCCAAAATGCTTGGGACCAGAGGTATTTTGGATATTGGATTTTTCCGTATTTTGGAATAATTGCATACCATAATGAGATATCATGGTGATGGGACCTAAGTCTAAGCACAGAATGCATTTATGTTTCATATACATCTTATACACACAGCCTGAAGGTAATTTAATACAATATTTTTAATAACTTTGTGTATTAAACAAAGTTTGTGTACATTGAGCCACAGAAAACAAAGATTTCAATATCTCACTTTCACTCAAAAAAGTCCGTATTTCGGAATATTCCGTATTTCGGAATATTTGGATATGGGATACTCAACCTGTATCATTTTATAGTAGATCACATCATAAGATGCCGCTGAAGTCTTTCCTTTTCGTATAATTAATGCAATGGTGGAAAAAATATGGTCATAAAACTCCAATTCCTGTACTATCTGACAATTTATAAAAACTTTTGTGGTAAAGTTATATGATCATTGTCCGTAACCAGTTTCAACTCAATACTTCTAGATGCTTTTTTCTGTAAAATTAAACAAATTATTGATCTACAGTACTTGGTCATTTATGTATGATTTTATTGGAGAGATTGTCACGCACATATTAAATTCATTGATTGAATTTGATGCCATTGTCAGATTTAAACATTGGTCGCGATTCGCAATGGTTTTAGGCACCTGTCAACCTGCGTACGCTGAAGCTTACTCAGGCTGGCCGTTGGATCTGGACACCTGGGTCCAGTAAAGCTGGGTACACACCTATACAATCAACGGCCTGTTCCCCCAATATCGGGTGAATGGCCGCTGATTATATAGATACATGTGCAGTGCCGATGCAGGAGTGCTAGCTGATAAAAGGCTTATAACGCTTCTGCAATGATCAGGGCAGGGAGGTGGCATCTTATATGCAGCACACCCGACCTCCTGATCCCCATATTGGAGCCACTTACCCACCCCCCATCAAACACACTGCTGCCGTCACCTCACAGGAGGTCACAAGGGGTCACAACCCCCGGCTGATCAGGAGCGTTTAACCCTATCAGCAGGGGATTGAATAGGCATGTACCCAACTTAAGTCTACGTTCCATGCCGCAAACCCTGGTCCCGTCACGTCTTCAAAACAGGGGCGACATGCCCGCGTTTTGAAGAAAAGTGCCGGGTGCCGCTTTACTCCACCCCCCATACACTGAGCATGTCAATCATGCTGGGGCTGCCAGCGTTATCACCCTGAGTCATTAACACTTTGCTGCCTGCAGGAGACCAGTGCTTGCCAGCTGCTGCCAGGTCCATTACACACTCATTGTATTCCTCCTTCCAACTGTCACTCATACTTTATGTAATATTTTGTCTTTTTTTTTTTTTTTTTTGGTAACCATCTTTTCTCCAAAAATTTGACCTATTCCATTTTTTTCTATTTACAGCACCTCTGAATCCTGGTGTGGTCTCCGCAGTTGGAACATAAGGGACCCCGAGTCTTACCTCTAGAGGAGACAGCCCAGGATGCACTGCCCCTCCTCTCACCCTCTGCCCCTTACCAGTTTGCCCTCGCATAGTGTGAGGGAGGCTCACAAGGTTTATCAATATGGTGCTAATATTTCTGTGGACTTGGTGCAGACTTTGGCGGGAAAACGAACCCTTTCACTGCTCTAGAGAGCCCGGCGGTACAAACCCCCTTCATGCCCTGTAGAGCAATTCTGTACTGATCTCTACAGCGTTGAAAGGATTATTAGGCAATCAGTCAGCGGTTGATACCTGTCAGAGTTTATTTTCGATGTCAAGGGACCCCAGGAATAGATTATAGCCCAACGATCTCTAAAAACACCTGCTTCTCCCTCGCACCTCCCTTCTCTTCACTATCCTGTCACCCTGTTGCTGCCCTTCATTTTCCACCACATCGTGAGCTCCGGAAAAGAACTGTGAGACCCTCTAAGCATTGGAAGATTAAATATTGTTTCTAGTATCAACACTTAAACTTCAACTGTTCATAGCGGGTCCCTTGAAAAATGACAGGTGTCATCCCTTTCTCCGCCAGTAGGGGGCCTGTAAAACATTGCAGAGCAGTGCTCTACAGGTTCTCTGGCAACATTGGGCTAAAGAGCTTTTAGGTTTTACCACTTGGGATGTAAAAAGGATAACTGCAAGATAGCTGCAAGTATTGCAGGCTGAGCGAGAGAATACATTTGTTTGGTTGGGTCTATTATTGTTATTTGTGTTTGTAAACTTTGGGTCGGGAAATTACTTGTTATAAATTTGGGAATGTTTTTGGTATTTTTATTTTTTTTTAAAGAAGGGAGATGAGTCAAAGTTTGAATAAAGAATGAAGAGGTGTTTAACCCTTTGTTGCGTGGTGATTTCCAAGAAAAACTCAACAGAACTTAAAAAAATTCATGGAGCTCAAATTCTCTTAATCCGCCAACTTTTAAATCTGTCTACTTTCCCTTCCTTAACTGAGCCAATTACCGTGGCCTTGTCTCAAAGGCCGGGATGTAATGAAGTGCGGGATGCGGACCGAACTCGGGCATTTTGTTTAAAGGGGTGATCATTTACAAGGCATGGTTTAGCCTTGAATATGATTGCCCCTTTAAAAAAAAAGTCAGAGTTCATCCGGCTCCTGCACGGCCACGGAACTCAGACTTTATTCCATCCCAGCCCAAGAAACAAGTGCAGGATTACTTTTTACTATATAACTCTCCGTAATGTTTGAATTATATCTACCAGGGAATCCTGAAATCATGCCCTGTTATGAAGCCTGAAGAACAAATGCATAGCCATACACAGGGGTAGTGCTTTTTAAGTCTCTTTATGCAGTGTAGGTCATCATCGGGCATGCACAGATTTGTATGGAGTTCCTAGGACACAATGAAGCAAGGTGAGACTAGAATTCATATTAGGGTATCCCTTGGTCTTTGTTGAGCCATTGGGATTAAAATCCTTTATGTCTCATTATTAGGCTTGATTGAATCAAAATATTGGTGTTTACTTGAAGAATAGCACAGGCAGGCATCAGGGGATAAAAAAATATAACGTACAAAAAGAGAACTATATAATACTGTGATAACTTAGAAGAATATAAGGGTTGAGTTCGATATGCCGGTGTTCGGGATGCTGGCGGTCAAAATACCCACTGCGGCATCCCGATGGTGAGAATCCCGACAGGGGAAAGGAAAATATACTTACCTTTCCCCAATGCCCCCCTAACCCCAACACTCCCTTCACGCAGCCTAAACCTAACCCCTGCATTCCAAGCAGTGTCAGAATTCCTGCATCGGTATTCCAACTTCCAGGATCCCAACCGCCGACGAATATAGTATAGTAGCAGAGTCCTTGTTAGGAAGCTGATGTGGGGTATGGGTCGTTGGGTCAACTCAACTTAGGTCGACAGTCATTAGGTCGACCACTGAAGGTCGACATGGCCATTAGGTCAACATGCACTAGGTCGACATGGGAATCAGGTCGACATGTAGTAGGTCGACAGGTGAAAAGGTCGACATGAGTTTTTGGACTTTTTTTGTGTTGTTTTCTGCGTAAAGCGTCGGGGAACACCAATTAGTGCACCATGTCCCCTCGCATGTTTTGGGCAAGGTGCCTCACTGTGCTACTGCTTCACTCGGCACAGGTTGCCGTTCCAATCGTAGTCCACGTGGATCGTCAAGTATGGTAAAATAAAAAAATATTAAAAACTCATGTTGACCTTTTGACCTGTCGACCTAATGACCATGTTGACCTATTGACCATGTCGACCTAATGCATGTTGACCTTCAGTGGTTGACCTAATGACTGTCGACCTAAGCTGTGTCGCCCTAACGACCGTATCCCCTGATGTGGGTGAATGAGGCACTGTGTCACAAATGCCGGTCATATTTACAAATGCTCCTTCTACACCCCGCAATAGAGTAGAGGTGGGGCTTGGGAGGGTTAGCTACAAAAGCAAAATCACACTACCCTATTCATACACAATATAATAGAATGGACTATTGTGTACACAAGCTAGACTAGTGTCTCGACAGTGTTATTAATAAATGCCAAAGTTATCATATGTTAGTTATCACTAGAAATCTTCTTTACTACAGTAGTACAAAGAGAAATGACAGAGAATATATCAGAGGAGACAGACGCACCGTGACACTAATGAGTCTAGGACGACCGGCTGGTGGGGTCAAGATCCAAACAGTCGATTAGAAGTGACTAGAAAGTGCTGTTAGTTTTATCATCATCATCATCACCACCACCATCATCCTGATCTTCATGATCATCACCATCATCACCACCACATATCTTTATACCAGGATTGTAGTACTCACAATAGACACACCTGCTACGAAGCATATCTGGGGATGCATCAATGCTTAATGAGACCCTGCTTTGCCAGGCATAAGGGGGTGCAAGTCTAATATAAGGTGGGTGCAGGTCTTATACACTCTAATCTAAATACGGATTCAGTTTGGTGCCACGGGGCAGTACAGAAATACTAGAATAATGGACCTAAATAACATTCTAAATAAGGCCAGTAGCAAATAAAACGCTATTTCTATGCTAAAGTTTGGGAACATACAGATGGAGCCACGCTTATCTTGGCTTCCCTGCTGCGCCTAAGCACACCATGGTTTAATAGCATAAGGCCTTCATCTATTGTTCTCAGCTGCAATACAATACAGAGAGAACAATACATCAGGGGATTAAGGGGGTATGCTCTGATACAGTTTTGCTACTTGGCCATGCTAAAACTGCTGCAAGGCATGCTGGGATGTGTAGTTCAACAACAGCTGAAGGGCCAAAAGGTTCCCCATCCCTGCCCTAAGTCATTACAGCAGGAGATTAAGTCTGACTGCCCTGGCTCACTTAATCCTATTAAAGGACAAGATAACGATGGCTCCATCTGTACATGGAAATGCATCAGGAAGAAATTGTTATTTCTAGATGACCTCTGCCCACTGTGGAGCTGATGCAGAGCTGCGTGCAAGTCGGCCGCAATGGAACTCGCGTTGCATGCACGGAACTGTGTGCTGCTATTAGTGTGTATGCAGACACATGGACCCTATTCATCAGCTTGTGGAAGTAGCTGCCATCATTATCAGCGCCAATGTACGCCGGATCTACAGAATGTGTACGCACATTGCGCCTGATTCATGTTTGTACGCAACAGCCGATTATAAAGCAGCGGGGCATTTATCGGCAGACTGCACATGTGCTGCAGTTGCCAGGCGAATGCGCAAAGGTCCAAAAAACAAAAAATAAGGTTTGTTGGCGCTGGGCAGAACTGTGTAAATGTGAATTGGAATCAGCAGCCACCTGGTAAGGAGGTAGCCAGCCTCCTCAGCAATTAGCAATAGAAAACAAACAAATACCAGGTCGGCGCTTGAAAATCCAATAATACTGCCAAATATAATAAAACAATTTATTTAGCTAGCAAAAAAATATATAAAACACAAAAAGAAACATAGAAAAATAAAAACTAATAATGGACCACAATAATATATAACACATAAAACTTGGGTGTAATTACACCTCAGATAATAGCATATATATGCCTATAATAAAAACATATAGGAGTGGGTCACCGGTTTTCACCTATATAGCTTTCAATATACTGGATTCTAAGTTGTTCAGTCTCTCACAGTTCAGAAAGAATATGTCCTCCGGCTAATAAATTCAGCCTCTGTAACCATATATGTAAAGTATAATTTTCCACGTGATGGATATGATATGAAAGAACCGTACGGTTTCAATTACTCACTGAATCGCTGTCCTTGCTTTCCTATGCACGGTGGGTAATGCAAAGCCGCTCTCTATCACCCTTTGCACGGGTGAGACATCCGTCGGCGGCGCCCGCAGGGATGGATGTTTTCTTTAACACAGCACAGAGTTGGTAAGCTAAACTGCCGTGTATTATTCCTGATTGGAAATAGCCATGCTCAGCAAGACAGGCTGATGGTGTGAAAAATTGTGAAGAAATGAAGAGTCCGGTCTCTTCACAAGCAGGCTGATTGCCGGCAACAGGTTACAGACAACTTGATATTATAGAACAGCAGGTGTATTTCTCCTGTGAGCACTTGGATGGTCTCGGTGATATTCTCAGTGACCCGTCCTCTCTGTGTCCTCAACGCGTTTCTCCGCACCCCAGGCGGCTTCTTCAAGAGGCAAAGTATTCCCTTCTGAGCACTTTCTATCTTTTATACCCTGTGCTTTGTAATTAGTGAGAATAGGTGTGTACAAAATCACAGCAGGTGCCTCATTTATCAATCTCTTACAAGGCTAGGGGTTAGCTCAGGGAATCAGTTAATAAGGTCCATTACATAAATTATTATAGTTCTACCTATAATAATAATATATATAACCTAATACAATTTAATCATAATAATTAATATAAAAGAAAAAATGTGTTGCTAAGCGGACAGAACAGAATACTACATAACTCCATCAGTCTGTAGAAATCCATAGTGCCACCTGTTTAAAAGCACATATATCTCATAGAGGATAGAAATATATTCATTACATTACTTTAATCACAGTAATGGCATAACCATAAAGTAGTGAAGCACCTAGAATACTTAAGGTGTTATTTAATAAATGTTGTATTAATATAGAAAAACCTTTAGAATCAAAATAATTAGCCAAAACACAACATAATATTATAAAAAAATATTATAAAAAAATTATAAAAATATATATACACACACCCGCCCTTTAATAGTATAATGCCTATAGATCTATATAGCGGGGCCACAAATTAACCATATAGTAATATAATTATTTGAATTCATTAAAAGAATACTTTATAATCCGGAACCAGAGATCTCAAATTGGAAATGTTCTATAGCTGAGCAACCAAAAACGCGATCAGACCTGATAAATGACATGCCTCTAGCTATATAGAGGCAATGCCAAGTAAGATCGCGGTTATGGGAGCCAGCAATGTACATTGGATTAGCCACATCAATCAAACCATATAGCAGAAGCCAGTGAACTATCGTTTAATCAGTGCACAGGCATGGTCCGCTCTCACCCACATGTGGGATCGGGACTGAGAAGATGAATCTAACCAACATGAGAAATAATAATAAACATAGATAAAAATGAATCTAAATGAATTCTAGATCGATTGTTTCATTCAGCCCTTGTGGTTTCAGTGTCTGTAATTTCCAAATCCATGCAGCTTCTTGACGACAGAGTGTTCTAAATCTATCTCCACCTCTGGGGGTAACCTTAATTTGTTCAAGCCCAATTATTTGGAGACAGGCAGGATCATTAGCATGAGCTTCTGCATAGTGACGAGAGACACTATGATTCATAAAGCCCCTGAGAATATTTCTCCTATGCTCCATAAAACGTAATTTAAGTGCCCTAGTTGTTCGCCCAACATAATAAAGCTGGCACGAGCACCGCAATAAATACACTACAAAATGCGTACTACAATTAATAAAGGTTTCTATTTTAAATTCCTTTTTTGAAGCAGACGAGGAGATATATTTGGTTTTATTAGCAACGTGAGTACATGTTGTACACCTGTTGTGATTACACCTAAAGAAACCGACTACCTGTGAACCCACTAATGTTTGTTGCTTACTCGTCTCAGTATCATCACGCGACCTCTTAAAAAAGCTAGGAGCCAGTATGTTTCTAAGATTCTTTGCCTTTTTAAATATAATCGTAGGATTTGTAGGAAGAGAAGTACTCAAAACCGGATCAGTTAACAGTAACTTATAATTACGTTTAATTATGCAAGAAATTTTATTTGCTTTTACATTATATTTGGATTTAAAAGCCAATTTATATTCATTGATTTTATGAGTTTTTTTCTTATCATTTTTGGATCTAGAGTTCTCAATAGGTTTTTTTATTATTATAGGGAGATCTTGTGCCCTTATATTACATGAATTTTCATTCACATCTCCAACCTCATTATCTAGTGATATATTATTTATCTTAAGAATATTCTCCCTATTCAATGTTTGTGAATAAGCAATAGCCTCTTCTAATATGCCTTCAGGATAGTCACGTTCCCTTAAGGAAGTAATAAGTTCTTCAGCTTGTTCAGCAAATGTACAATCTAGTGTACAATTACGTCTAATCCTATACAGTTGACTTTTGGGTACATTATTTAACCAGCTTTTCTTGTGATTACTCGTATATGGAATATAGCTGCAGGTGTCAACAGTTTTTTTATAAGATGACACTAACAATTTTTCCTCCACCACCTCCACCGTAACGTCCAGAAAATTAATACGTGTGGGATTGTGTGTACAAGTGAAGGATAAACCATATTTATTATTATTAAGAAATTCAACAAAATTAGTAACTGTGTCAACATCCCCTTTCCAAATAAAAAACAGGTCGTCGATATAGCGACAGTAAAGGACCAGGTTCGCAGAGTAGGGGCCTTCCCAGATAAGTGTCTGTTCAAGGTCACCCATGTAGATATTTGCGAAACTCGGTGCGAACCTGGTCCCCATCGCTGTACCGAGTACCTGTAGATAGTGACAGTGATCAAACAAAAAGTGATTGTGTGTTAAAATAAAATAAATGGCAGAAGTGATAAAATTGCGTTTCATCTCTGAGTCCATTCCGGTTTTAATAAGTGCAGTATCCACAGCTTGTACTCCTTGAGCATGTGGAATATTAGTGTACAAAGCTTGCACATCACAGGTGATTAGTATATAATCAGAGGTCCATTTGTGACCTTCAACTAATCGAATAAATTCAGTGGTATCCCGGATATGAGACCTCAGAGATGTTGCGCAAGGTTGTAAAAAGTGATCAACATAATAGGATAAATTAGACGTAAGACCCCCAATCCCAGAAATAATAGGTCGCCCTGGGGGATCGTGAAGTGTTTTGTGAATTTTGGGGAGGTGATAATAAGTCGGGACGATAGGGTGGAGGGGGTAGAGGAAATTAAACTCATCCTGAGTAATCACACCCTCAGATTTAGCATTTTCTAATAACTTTTTTAATTCTAGCTGATATTTACGGGAGGGGTCTGCAGTTAATGCTTGATAAAAATTTTTATCCGATAATTGGCGTTTAGCCTCCTTTAGATAATCACATGTATCCTGGACCACTAGTCCCCCCCCTTTATCTGCTGGTTTGATTGTAAGTGTCATATCATTAGCTAATGATTTAAGGACTCTCCGTTCCTCACTATTTAGATTATATAGACACGAATGTGTCTTAGTGTCACATAAAGCTCGAAAATCATTCAAAGATTGAATATAAAAAGTTTCTATAGCACTAGTCCTATGTTGTAAAGGATAAAATTGAGATTTATTTTTAAACACAGGTTCTGAGGTGTTATTAATGTCAAAAATCAAAGTTTCTGATATAGTCTGGGTTTCACAAGCTGCACTCTCTATAAGTAACTCATTAAGTATCGTCAGACCTGATTGGTCATCTCGATCTAGTATTACTTGTGTTTCAGGTTTTGATATATTATTAGTGCATGCAAAAAACCTTTTTCTACATAGACTCCTAACGTACCTATTGAGTTCTATAAATAATTCAAAAAAATTGGGCTTTGTAGTTGGGGCAAAATTCATACCCTTAGCTAATACCTTGGTTTCCAATTGATTAAGGGGTTTGGAGGAGAGATTAAAAACCGTATCGGCACCTAATGGAATCGTTGGTTCTTTCTTCCTCCTCCTCTGTCCCCCTCGTCTTCCTCTTCTGGTTCCCTTGCTCTTTTTGGGGTTCCTGCTAGGGGTTCGTATCTGGACATATTCTTTCTGAACTGTGAGAGACTGAACAACTTAGAATCCAGTATATTGAAAGCTATATAGGTGAAAACCGGTGACCCACTCCTATATGTTTTTATTATAGGCATATATATGCTATTATCTGAGGTGTAATTACACCCAAGTTTTATGTGTTATATATTATTGTGGTCCATTATTAGTTTTTATTTTTCTATGTTTCTTTTTGTGTTTTATATATTTTTTTGCTAGCTAAATAAATTGTTTTATTATATTTGGCAGTATTATTGGATTTTCAAGCGCCGACCTGGTATTTGTTTGTTTTCGAATGCGCAAAGGTGCCATTGAGATCCCGCTCGCAATGAGGGTTTCATGGAAAAGTGATTGACAGCAAGTGACCGTTTGGAGGTGTTAACGGCAAGCTTATGGGGAGTGATTGGAAAAATGAAGGCTTATCATGGTCGTTTTCGAGGTGTGTATGTGCTGATGGCTGCATGTGCAAAAACATGGCACCTGTACCGCTACTGCCGTGCCCAGTCTACATAGCCATAGACCAACCCTTAACCTCAATGTTCCTTTTTTTTGCATGTAGGCTGCAAATGTGTAAACAATTGCAAATGGGTTTGCGATGGCTCCGGTGGGCGTCTCTTTTCATTCCTGGGCGGCAACTTCACCTGCCAACATTAGCAGCTCCGTAGCCTAGACAATCGCAATAGCATTTGCGTAGAAACATGAATTAGGGCCATAGACTGCAATTCAATTTATATGCCCCCACTAAGATTAACCTATGGGCAAATGTCCTGTTACTGCCCAGTTACTCTGATTCAGCTGCAGGTGGAGTTGCGTGTAGAAACAAATTGTCCACCAATATGTCTGCTCAGTCCTCAGCTACAGACAGGGGCTGGTTGGGCAAGGGGGTAGGGTGCCATCTGCCCCCCTGGGCCAGTGCAATTTAAGTGTTCCAGGGCCATTTTTGTATTGTATTCCCTGTGAAAAGCTGGGCCACTTGCTTGAGTCTGCCGCCCAGGCTGAAAGTTGCCAGCCAGCTCCTGGCTACAGAACTGGTACATGGCAAAAGATCACAAGATCCATCTGCGGAACGGACCTGTGATGTTTAAACACAGAAAGGAGAATCACAAATTATATGTGAAATAAACAACAATAATGATTTCAAGTGACTGTATACTGTATATATAATATTTTTTCAGCTTAGATGTGACAAAATGGCTGACAGGCTATGTCCTGCAATTGATCTACATGTATCTAGGCTGAGGGAGAGAGATAGTAGATTCTGTCTTCCTGAAATCAACCCTTATCTACAGACCCTAAAGTTAGGGATGAAAGCAATGCTCCATGTGCAATTACCAGACCAGAGGTTATAAATCCTGATAAGGGAGAGATGTCCGGATCAATCACCTGATGGAAAATAAAGGAATTCCACATGTTTATATGACTAAGCCACTAAACTTCCTGGCAAGTCATAAAACCATCCAGGGGTGACAAGGTACAGAACCTCACAGACCTCACTCTCTTTGAAAGAGATTCCTGTGCCTTTGGGCTACACCCCCTCCACCCTGCCTGTTGCCAGGCACCTGCAGTATGTAAAAATGGTGTATGTTTAGTATCCAGCAGGGAAGTGGTTAAAAATCCCAAGGGTGGGGGCTGCTGCAGCTGAGGGCTATTTCTGTCCCTCTCACTGGGACAGAGAGTGCATTTCTTGGGCACTCAGCTACACGTTGGAAATGACCATTGTCTATTCTGTGAAACTCTCCCACAACAGAACCACATAAATTCGTTTGAGTAAGTGATTTAGGTTTTCTGTATTTTTATTCCTTTTCATTTGTTTGAGATAGTACCCATAATCTGTGTGTATTTTTAAAATATTCTTAATAATCTTTATAACACCTTTTTGTAACTAAAGCTCTGAAGTATTCTTGGGATTAAAACTTAAAATTCTAGTTATGATTTTCTGTGTTTCTTATGAACCGAAGCCCCGTGTGGCATGTTACCGATTTCTCGAAATATTAATAATTGTGTATGAAGGTAAGGGCCGAAGTTTGCCTTCAAATATGATACTGTACTTTTGGCTGGTGACAGTGTACCGTGTTCGATTAATCCCATGTGTAAGAAGTGACCTCCATGTCGCATGTGGCAATTCTCAAATTGGCATATTTGCGGAATTGGCTGGCAGCGTCGTAACAGGACCTATGTGCAAGCAAGCATCAGCTCCGAAATTGGCACATTTTTCCATTCTCACGAAGAACACTTCAGATCAGCAATACCAGTGATTAGGCTCTATAAGTGAAGAGATATCTCTTAGAAAACTCTACATCTTGCTATAAAACTGAATATGTGATAATAAAAAAAAAAGTTCCAATTGTTTCTGTCCATGCAGTCGTTTAGTCACAGTTGGAGGCTGTAAATTTAAGCCTTAGGGAAATTAAACTACAAGGGTTCTTTTGGAGTGTTGCCATTCTAAACTGAAACTGCTCGTTTCACACTTAAGTGTAGTTACACCGTACCCACCGCCGCCGGGCCGCCGCTCTCTCCCTCCGCTGCTGCTCACTGCACTGATGCGAGGGGAGTTAAGCGCAGCTTGTGCCTCTCCTGCCCCTCAGTGTCTACCTTCAATTCAGCACTGGCCTGTGAGACAATCCGAGCTCGCGGACTGGCAGCCAAGGCTCCTGATTGGCTGCCGGACTGTGAGCTTTGATTGGCTCACAGATTGGCACCTAATTGAAGATAGACTGACACCCGCACCGCCGCCGGAGACTGAGGGGCAGGAGAGGTGCACGCTGCGCTCTCCTCCCCTCACCCACAGGAACAGTACAGCAGCAGCGTGGTAATCAGCAGGGGAAGGGGGGGAACAGGTGTACCTGGCACTGGGGGCATATCTGGCAGCACTGCGGGGACATGTGTTTCTGGCACTGGGGGCATCTCTGTATCTGGCACTGGGAGGATATCTGGCACTGGGAGCATATCTGGCACTGTGGGGGTATTTCTGTATCTGGTACTGGGGGCATACCTGGCACTGGGTGCATATCTGGCAATGGGGGGGACATGTGTATCTGGCACTGGGGGCATATCTGGCATTGGGGGCATCTCTGTATCTGGCACTGGGAGCATATCTGGCACTGTGAGGGCATTTCTGTATCTGGCACTGGGGGCATATCTGGCACTGGGGGCATATCTGGCACTGGGGGGGACATGCGTATCTGGCACTGGGGGCATTTCTGTATCTGGCACTGGGGGCATATCTGGCACTGTGGGGGCATTTCTGTATCTGGCACTGGGGGACAAAGTATATCTGACACAGTGGGGGCATTTGTGTATCTGGCACTGTGAGGCAATGTGTATATGGCACTCTGGGGGCATTTGTGTATCTGGCACAGTGAGGCAATGTGTATCTGGCACTGTGGGGCAATGTATATCTGGCACTCTGGGGTCATTTGTGTATCTGGCACAGTGAGGCAATGTGTATATGGCACTGTGGGGCAATGTGTATCTGGCACTGTGGGGCAATGTGTATCTGGCACTGTGGGGCAATGTATATCTGGCACCGTGGGGCAATGCATATCTGGCACTGTGGGGCAATGTGTATCTGGCACTATTGGGGTCATATGTGTATCTGCCCCTCCCCCCTATTGTGTATCACGCCCCCATTTCCATTGGCCACGCCCCATGTGGCATTTGGCCACACCCATTGTTGGCGCGTGTGCGCCTTTCAGCGCGCGCACACAGAACCTATAAGACATTTTTTCTACTTGCACCACTGCGGCAAAGTTGCAAATTCTGTGGAACACCAAATGGGACTATTTTGCACAATTTGAGGATAGGTTTATGTGAATACATCTGTATGTTCAGCTGCTAAATGACATTTTTCCTTTCAGAACCTTGGGCAACATTGCAGAGATTGACCTTGAACCATTAGAATGGCAGATAGTCATTTTTGCACAGAGAAGCAGTATACAGAACCAGGAACTTGTACATGTTGTCTCTTCAGTTTTCTCTTGTTCTATTTGCTCAAGGGTGGGTAGCTCCAAGAAGAGTCGCCCAGAGCAGTTGAAAGATTAACCCCCCCAAAAAAACTTACAGGATTTTTAAAAATGGGAACATGTTTAAGCAATTCATTGACAAAGTGGAGGAACACAGAAGAGGTGGCAAAAATTAACAAGTGCAATACTAAAGCCAACAGACCTTTGTATCAAAAGGATTAGCAAAAGCACCAGGAAAAGCCAGTGAGGTTTACAAAATAAGTATCCACTAGTGTGTAAGCAAAAAGAGGGCATTTAGGAAATAAGTTTATAAGCAGACTCAAAATAATGAGGACAATGAGGTGTTTCTTATCAGAAGGAAGGATGCTAAGAAGGCAATCAGATGTGCAAAGGCAGAAGCGGAGGTGAAAATGGTCCATTCAGTAGAAAAAGGGGGCAAAACTTTTTTAAGTACAAAAGTGAAAGGAGAAAATCAAATTGCGGAATAATAAAACTAATGACAGAGAGTGAGAGTTTGGTTGAGGGAGACAAGGCAATAGCAGATCATCTAAATAATTATTTTTGCTCAGTATTAATTGCAGAAGGAGAGGGGAAGGGGCCACAGATAAGTTGCAAGGACATTCATAAAAATAAGGTAAATTAATATATATTTACAGAGGAAAAGGTCCTAACAGAACTCTCAAAACTGAAAGTGGAGAAATCAATGGGGCCAGATGAACTATACCCAAGGACAGGGTCGGACTGGCCCACAGGGGTACCAGGGAAACCACCGGTAGGCCCCACTGCCTGAGTGCCCACTCCTTCCCCTAGGGATCAGGTTCCAGACTGTGCACTTGTATTATACATGGTAGATATGTTGCATTAAACTGCACTAGACTATTGTGTATTTCAAGCCTCTGTGGAGGCTGGCCACACCCCCTTTGTAGGCTGGCCACACCCCTAAGTATGGGCCCCTATAACTGCATTGCCCCGGTGGGCCCTTCATGCCCCAGTCCGACACTACCCAAGGATACTAAAAGAGCTTAAAGGGGTGCTGGTAGCACCATTAAAATAATTATTCAACAAATCACTAGCTACAGGAGTAATTCCAGAGGACTGGAAAAGAGTGAATGTAGTACCACTGCAAAAAATACATTAGAGAGCGTACAAAGAAGGGCAACTAAAATGGTGCATGGCCTAAATCACAAAAACTAACACAGAGAGAGTAAAAGATTTTAAAATGTATAGTTTAGAAAAGAGATGGGAAAGGGGGGACATGATAGAAACTTTTAAATATACCAAGGGTTTTAACAAGGTACAGGAGGGAAACATTCTAGAACTACTAGAACATGAAGACATGCACTGAAACTGGAGTGAGGTAGTTTCAGGGTAAATTTGAGGGAAAAAATAACTTCCACATTAGGGTAATGGATAGATGGAATAGCCTCCCATCAGAGGTGGTAGAGGCTAATACAGTAGAGCAACTTAAACATGCTTAGTATAGGCATATGAATATCCTTACAAAGAACTAAGGATTAAATAGGGTGAGGTTACAAAAAGGGCAGACCAGATGGGTCAAAGTGGTTCTTATCTGCCGTCAAACTATCTGCAAAATACAATTGTTGTATCACATCTGATCTCCCATCTAAACTGACAGGAGATCGGGGGACGATAATACATTTTTCTTTTTTATTGTGCACATCGCGCCCAGAAAGGCCGGGATTAGCTGCGTAAAGCAGCTAAACCCGGACAAAGTACTAAAAAGTCCTGTTTGGGCACCAAAACAGGTCACCTTTTGCACATTTCACCTTGCCACCTCAGGGAGTAGCAAGGTGAAATGCCAGCGCCGGTAGCTGATCGCGCCCAAATGGAGAAACAATTGAACAGCTCCGTTGGGCGCCATCTACTGGTTGCCAGCACCAAAAACAATTGAATTCTGCCCTGTGAAGATGACATTTAAAATGTGTGAATGCTGATTATTTTACAGGACAGAAAGCTATACTTTAATACACTTAAATTTGAGTCGCTGCGGCCGCTGTATGTAATCCTTACCCTACGTACTTTTTACACAGTTAGCATACAAAAGCCCGTACCGTGTACGCACTTTACATACCCACGCCGCTGCGACGGACGTACAAAGTACACGCAGTGCATACACACACACGCTGACACGCTTAGAGCACAATGCAGCTACACGTGTGATAGAAATACACCTTAAACCTTAGCAGGAAATGGGACACGACACCAATTGTATTTCAAAATTATGTTGGGGTCCAACCCACCAACGGTAATTTACTAGCAGGGGGTTACAACAATAAATACAATACAGTAAGAGAAAAGGGCTACAGTCAATGGTACATACGTTTGTTCGCCTGCACTACCCGGTCCGGTCCTCAGTCAATCAAGGTAGATGACCTTCAGAAATTGTGTGTGACCGGACCTGCAGCTGGCCTTTTATACATTTGTCCAAAACCTAACACAATGGAAACTGTAATCTCTTCATCTATTGGTCACTGGGATGGTCATTTACAATACAGGAGAGGTCATAGGTCGGTTTGAATAGGTGGGCGATGTCTGGTCCAGGTGCACTTGCAGTTGGTCTCCACTGGGTTCGCGCTGAATATCAGGAGTACAGTAAATACAGTTGATATTAATATTCTGCTCCTGCGCATATCTATTCGCAGGAGCGTGCTATCTTCCGCAAACCAACACTGGAATATTGCCCTTAATATACCCTACAGCTGGATACCAAACACCATCTCCTAACCTAATTCTGTCCCCTCATATCCTGTAAAGGTGAATCCCTTTGTTCTTATACCCTTTAAGCAAGTGTAACTCGCTGGTGTGGTGCATGCTGACTATGTGTAAATCGTGCGCTATGTGTATTAAATATGAAATGTGTCTTTATGGCTTTTCCATGCGATTACAAATGCTACCGTAATTACTCATACCACGCGCTAATACGCAGGACCGCGTGAGCGGTCATACACAAATTGCGAATATGTGCACGCACGGCAGAACAAGTAGGCACACGGAGGCCATCTGTGTGTAGTTTGTACGTGATGTGTGTACTGCAATATTTTCGACTTCGACAAATGTTTGACTAAAAAATGTGTTTGATTAATTACCATCTACAATTCTGCCTGAATTTACTATTAAACTTAACATTTTGCAGGTTGTTACTTACTGATCAGTTTACCTATCACATTGACCCCCATACACCTATTACCCAACATGAAGCACATTATTCCATCTATTGAAACTGTAAAGAGAAGTTTGTTGTTTGATACCTGCTATGGGACACATTTTTGCACATTACAAACCTTGATTGCACTTTAATCTCCTGTAATTCATCTGGGGGTCGAGCTTTTAGTCATGCGGCTCAGACTCTATGGAACTCACTTCCCCGTGCAGTGCGAGAGGCCCCAACTATAGAATCCTTCAAAAGTAGACTCAAGACTTTCCTGTTTACTCAAGCATTTCCATAATGTCCCTTTAGTATCTACATGCTTCTGTATTTTATGAAAAGCTGTTCTATAATTCATTGTTTCTGTACTATATTATACTATGTATGCATGTTAAGCGACTTGAGTCCTATTGGAGAAAGAGCGCTATATAAATAAAATTATTATTATTATTATTATTATTATTATTATTATTATTTAAGGATTTGGTGTACTTTTTGTGGATTGTAGTGTTTGTTCACTATCAAGTGTTCATCACAGGTATGGTGCTTTTTTATTTTATTGACACTAAGCACTTTGCTAACACTTTAATAATAAACACTGCTCAAAAAAATAAAAGGAACACTAAAATAACACATCCTAGATCTGAATGAATGAAATATTCTTATTAAATACTTTGTTCTTAACATAGTTGAATGTGCTGACAACAAAATCACACAAAAATTATCAATGGAAATCAAATGTATTAACCCATGGAGGTCTGGATTTGGAGTCACACTCAAAATTAAAGTGGAAAAACACATTACAGGCTGATCCAACTTTGATGTAATGTCCTTAAAACAAGTCAAAATGAGGCTCAGTAGTGTGTGTGGCCTCCACGTGCCTGTATGACCTCCCTACATCCCACACAAGTGGCTCAAGTAGTGCAGCTCATCCAGGATGGCACATCAATGCGAGCTGTGGCAGGAAGGTTTGCTGTGTCTGCACAGGCGTGCGCAGAGACTGACTGGCGGGTGCCGCTCCGGACTTCCCCCCCTCCACGGCATTATAGTGTTCTCTCACCTCCCCTGTCCTGGATATAGACTGCTCACCTGGTCCGCTCACCTGGGCCGCCCAGGTGAGCAGTTTATATCCAGGACAGGGGAGGTGAGAGAACACTATAATGCCGTGGAGGGGGGGAAGTCCGGAGCGGCACCCGCCAGTCAGTCTCTGCGCACGCCTGTGTGTGTCTGTCAGCATAGTGTCCAGAGCATGGAGGCGCTACCAGGAGACAGGCCAGTACATCAGGAGATGTGGAGGAGGCCGTAGGAGGGAAACAACCCAGCAGCAGCACCGCTACCTCCGCCTTTGTGCAAGGAGGAACAGGAGGAGCACTGCCAGAGCCCTGCAAAATGACCTCCAGCAAGCCACAAATGTGCATGTGTCTACTTAAACGATCAGAAACAGACTCCATGAGGGTGGTATGAGGGCCCGACGTCCACAGGTGGGGGTTGTGCTTACAGCCCAACACCGTGCAGGACGTTTGGCATAAGCCAGAGAACACCAAGATTGGCAAATTTGCCACTGGCGCCCTGTGCTCTTCACAGATGAAAGCAGGTTCTCACTGAGCACATGTGACAGACGTGACAGAGTCTGGAGACGCCAAGAAGAACGTTCTGGTGCCTGCAACATCCTCCAGCATGACCGGTTTGGCAGTGGGTCAGTAATGGTGTAGGGTGGCATTTCTTTGGGGGGCCGCACAGCCCTCCATGTGCTCGCCAGAGGTAGCCTGACTGCCATTAGGTACCGAGATGAGATCCTCAGACCCCTTGGGAGACCATATGCTGGTGCGGTTGGCCCTGGCTTCCTCCTAATGCAAGACAATGCTAGACCTCATGTGGCTGGAGTGTGTCAGCAGTTCCTGCAAGACGAAGGCATTGATGCTATGGACTGCCTGCCCGTTCCCCAGACCTGAATCCAATTGAGCACATCTGGGACATCATGTCTCGCTCCATCCACCAACGCCACGTTTCACCACAGACTGTCCAGGAGTTGGCGGATGCTTTAGTCCAGGTCTGGGAGGAGATCCCTCAGGAGACCATCCGCCACCTCATCAGGAGCATGCCCAGGCGTTGTAGGGAGGTCATACAGGCACGTGGAGGCCACACACACTACTGAGCTTCATTTTGACTTGTTTTAAGGATATTACATCAAAGTTGGATCAGCCTGTAGTGTGTTTTTCCACTTTCATTTTGAGTGTGACTCCAAATCCAGACCTCCATGGGTTAATAAATTTGATCTCCATTGTTAATTTTTGTGTGATTTTGATGTCAGCACATTCAACTATGTAAAGAACAAAGTATTTAATAAGAATATTTCATTCATTCAGATTTAGGATGTGTTATTTTAGTGTTCCCTTTATTTTTTTGAACAGTGTATATATATAATTTTTAGCTACTGTTGCGGAGACCTTTTGGTCATTTTAAGTAGAGCTGTCCAAGAGGAAGTGCTTCTTTGCAGATGAGCTTCACATTATTTATTTCTTGTATGTATGCATTTTATTGGTCTTTCTAATTTAAGGATTACTAATAGACTACTCTATATGGCACTGTTTTATCACATACTGTTAGAAATGGAATAACCCGAAGGAGACAGAGAACTGAAGTTTCTATGCACTCATTCCCCCACCTCATGTTAAGAAGCCTGTCTCATCTTGCTGGCTGCTGCTCTCTGGTCTGGTATGCTGATTAAGCACCCTGATCCATACACACAGCAGACTTGGTAGGAGTTCTGACACTGGGCATGCACAGCATCTTTGTTCTGTCCCTTATACTGCATGTTGTGACATATTAAAATCGTATCCTATACTACTGCTATTGTTGTATGGTCAACTGCCAGTGCAAACCCCCCCTGCATTTGCCTATGCACTTACTGTATCTCTTACGGTTTCCAGTACTTGACAATTATAGTCCATGCAGATTCAGTTACAGTAAGCAAAAACTCTCCCTGCAGTCCAGGGTGCCTACTCTGCTGCAACTTAAAAAATCACAGTCTTTACTTTAACCCAGTGATAAATCTATAAAAGGGCGTACAAATGTCCCCAGCTGAACAAGCATTAGACAAGACACGGTTCTGGTGAAGGAAACCTAGATGCATGAGGAAGAAATGAAGGCAGTTTTATACAATGATATATACTGTATGGAGGAGTGCAGGGACTGAGAGGAGATGAGTCTACTGGAATGCAGTTCCCAGCCAGCAGTGTACACTGTACAGATCACATCTGAACACTGCAAAGCTGATATAAAACAGGAATTTATAATGAGCGTCTGGACTTCAGAGAACATATACGTCAGGAAGGAACGAGGATTCTCCAGTCATTCATGGTAAATAGGAGACCCAAGGGTGCTGAATAGACCTAGTAAGCTGGACATGTGAATGATGACAATAACACATCCCCTGACTCAGTCTGTCCAAAGCATGGACTGATGGTCTCCCCCCAGCTATGTTCTCATGAGTCATTGCCCTGGAGATGGAGAAAAGCCAGAACCTGTCCCAGGAGACACCCTGTCCACAAAGGGCTCCGAACCAATTTGAAGGACATTATAACATACAGTATAATATTTTTACCATCTATTGCCTTTTTCTCACTGAAGTCTTGTAGGACAAGCTAACAGGTGATTTATAGTATCTCAGAAATGTGAAGCAGATGGCGTTCAGCAGGGAAGGACACTTTTGGGGTGTGAGAGAGAAGATAATAGTGGAGCACCATCTGGTAATCACTGCAAATGCACAAAAAGAAGAGGATGGGACAAGCGACTGATAAGAAGGACCTAGCACCATTCAGATAAGAATGAAAATAAGATAATGGGAAATGTGTGTGAGAAAGGGGACATGGTAAGGAAGCCCACAAGGGGTTAAAAGAGCCAACTAATGGAAAACTGGAGTTTCTTCCAAGATCAGCTCATTAAAAAAATATGGCAGGAAATAGACTTCTCTCTATACATTGTTATGTTCTAGTTACTATGGCAACTACTCAACAAAAAGTGCAGGAATTTCATTTTCCCCCCTCTGTCAAGCTAACTGTAAAAATGTTCTGTTAACTCCATGAACTATGTCCGTTATTTCCTATTGTGGAATCTGGAAATAAAAAAAGAATTAAAAAATCTTATAAGTAATCTTGAAGGAATACATAGGGAGATTTATGTTTAATATTCATTAAATGTCAGTAGTTATACATTTCATAAGGCCAAATCATTTAACTATACCGACAACTGGATTTTCATATGTATTAATATGGAATATTAAAAAAAAATGCTGTGGAATAATGTGAGCGTTATTGGCTTGCTTTTTTTTAAAGTCAAGAGTTATGAGTAAACAATTTGTTCAGTTGCTCTTTGCAGGATGCCATATTTCCACCTATTATTCATAAGGCTTTACATTAATGACTACCACAAAATAGCAGTCAATAGTGTACAGTGTATGAAAACATAATTCAATAAGACACTATTTACAACTCATACAATTTCAAATTATCGTCAGACTTATTTGCAAATAAATTCAGGTGTGTAATACCTTCTGGATATGTTTGCAAATAAGTCTGACAATACTTTCAAATTGTTTGTAGTATATTATATTAGTAAACAATTTATATAAAATATTACAAATGTTGAGTGAGGTGTTATATAATTTAGTGCGTTCTTCCCCTATGGGACAACTAAACACCTTACATTTTTGTTTCATAAACCAATACCTATCACATTATAGGGTGTATCTAATTAGCCCCGATGCCGTTTCTGTTGATCAAAATGGCTGGATATCGCGATTAATGACCGATGGTCATTATCGCGGTATCCAATTAGAGGCCGATTCGATCGGCAGAAATTAGACCCGCGATCACACGAAAACACATGGAATTGGGGATGTCTCCAATCCTATGTGTTATCATGGCTGTGGCAGGCCACTTGTCACAGATTACGCTTCAGGTGTCTGAGCAACCCTAAGCATAATCCGCAATAAGTGCCTGCATCGGGGAGAGGAATGCGCTGCATCTGTGCTAATAGGACAGCCTCCGGTGATACAGTTATCTGCAGTCATTGACCACGGGTAATTGGATATGCCCCTAAATTGTTGCTCAGAGGTTCATAGAGTTTCTTCCGGCCAAAGCAGGCCACTAGAGACCACAATGCAGGTTGTGAGTCTACGCGTTTCACATCTGCAACTTTATCAGTGGTGTGGTTTTCCATGTAAGAAAGTGAACAATTTCTGAATGACTCAATTAATTTGAATTAAATTAAATTAAATGAATCCTTTGTGGCAAACACAAAATAGCATAATAGATATAATCTAACATATCTAAAGGTGTTTACACACGGAGCGATATGGCTCAGCGATTTTGACTATATAGTCAAAATGGCTAAGAAAGTTAGTGCATATCGCTCTATGTGTATACAGCCAGCGATAGCAATGCGCGTCCCCGCCAGGTCGCTATTTCTAGGAAAAATTGACTGTGCAGGCAAGGCAATTTTGACTATGTCGCTGGAAAAGTATGACATAGTCCAAATCACCCATAGCCAAATCGCTTGCACAAATTCTCTTGTACAGATAGTCAAAATCGCCTACTGCCAGTTCAAGGTAAATCGCTCAGTCAAAATCGCTCATAGTAACAATCGCTCCGTGTGTATACACCTTAAGGTTCTAAAAAGTGTTTATTTGGCAATCTTTATTTTCTAGCAATGTAACAGTTTAAAGGAAAATCTGAAATTGTACCTAGATTGTAAATTCATAGACATCCAATACATATATACAAACTTGCTTATCAGGGGTATTTATCATTTTACCAATAACTGCATATAAGGGCAGAGCTGGAATCAATCCCTGGTCATTTGATAAATTAATATTTAGGGGTTTGTACATTAACCCCTTTATTCAGGAACATACTGTAAGGTGAGAATTCTCCAGTGTGCAGATCGCCATCTATGTATTACTGTACGGGTTGAATCTCCTATATCCTATATTTCAAAATCCAAAAATATTCCAAAATCAGAATTTCTGTAGTGCGACTGATATGGTGACACCTTTGCTTTCTGATGGTTAAATTATTAAAAATATTGTCCAAAATTACCTTCAGGCTACGGGGGGTCATTCCGACCTGTTCGCACGCTGCAGTTTGTCGCAGCGGTGCGAACGGGTCGTAACTGCGCATGCACGGCGGCCGCATTGTGCACGCGCGTCGATGCCCGGCGACGGCTGTCACCGGACTGCGACGCCGCCAGAGAAAAAAGTGATTGCAGCGGCGATCACAAGAAGACTGACAGGCGGGAGGCGTTCCGGGGCATCAACTGACCGTTTTCAAGGCGTGGAGAGGCGAACGCAGGTGTGTCCAGGCGCTTGGAGGGCGGATGTCTGACGTCAATTCCGGGACATTCGTCGCTGGATCCGTCGCACAGGGTTAGTAAGTCTGACCCTGGTCTTCTTTTGCTCAAAACATTTTAAGGCATAGCAGGGCTGCACAAGCTATCGCAGCTTTGCTATGCAAAAAATCCCTCCCCATAGGCGGCATCTAGTTGATCGCACGGGCTACAAAAAGAAGCTTCGTGCGATCAACTCGGAATGACCCCCTATGTGTGTAAGGCGCATATGAAACATAAATTTATTTCATTTTTAATTTTACTTTAATGGTTAGAAGAATAATGAAAGAATACAAATAATGTTAAAATAATTAAAAAAACACAGTATCACAGGTTAAAAATCAGGCATCAAGCATAAAAGAAAAATTTAAATTTCCTTTAAAACTGCAACGCGTCTCCAGCCATCTGGCCGTTCAAACGCGTCGCAGTGACCATTTCATTTTCATGTGTTTTTTTAATGATTTCAAAATTATTTGTATTCTTTCGTTATACTGTTCTAACCATTGTTGTCTACCATAGTGAAAATTAATTTGTAATTCTTTTCGTTTATCCATAACAATAGTCAGTTGTATTATGAAGCCATTAATTGAGCTAATAAAATAATTTGATTATAGCTAGTCAATTTTGTTGGGTCATCCGTTTATTTGTCAAGTGCAGCCCAGACTTTATGTTTGGTTAAGAGTGGATTTGGGGCCTAATTCAAACCTGATCACTCCTCTGCGATTTTACAGAGGGCTGCGATCAGATAGCCGTCACCCATAGAGAGTGAAAACCCGCCCCGTGCAAGTGTACTTATGCATGCGTACGCCATGCAAAAACCTCGCCAGACATTGGAAATCTGCAAATCCGTTCGCGACTCACTTACCATTGAATTATTTTTCCAGTCTGTGCATAGCCCAGGACTTACTCCCACAGTGCGATACAAACAGGCTGATCGGGGCCAGAGCTGACGTCACACACCCGCCCTGATACCGCTTGGGAACGCCTGAGTTTTTCCTGACACTCCCAGAAAACAGCCAGTTACCACCCCCAAAAGCCCGCTTCCTGACGATCAGCCTGCGTTTGCCTAGCGATAAAAAAAATGCATTATTTGGTTGCAGTTTGGCCTGCGCGTTACGATCCGTATGCATGCACAGTCATTCGATAATCATCCGCTGTGCGATTTTGCACAACAGCGATCAGGTCTGACTCTGAATTAGGCCCATGGCCAATTATATCTCAAGTTCTGACACTACCTTTAATAATCCTATATTGCTTGGCAGATGTGCCCGCGTTCATCCTTGCTGCTAGTCGCAGCAATCACGGCTCGCTTGCTGCGACCAGCGCGCCAGTGAATATGCACAGTCACTGCGTACTCTCCCGCGATCCATAAGATCGCATGGTGCACACGCTCCCACAAACAGGTCGCGATTGAGTGCGAATAGTCACAATCGTGGCAAATTCGCCCCACGTAACCCATTTGCGGCAACGATAAAAACGGGCACATCTGTAGCAGAAGTAGAGATGTGCAGCAGCATTTTTCGTGTTATGTGTTTCGGTTTTGGATTCAGTTCCGCGGTCGTGTTTTGGATTCGGACGCGTTTTGGCAAAACCTCCCTTTCGGATTTTTGTCGGATTCGGATGCATTTTGGATTCAGATGTTTTGGGGGGGTTTTAAACTCAAAAACAGCTTAAATCATAGAATTTGGGGGTAATTTTGATACTATAGTATTATTAACCTTAATAACCATAATTTCCACTCATTTCCAGTCTATTCTGAACACCTCACACCTCACAATATTAGTTTTAGTCCTAAAATTTGCACCAAGGTCGCTGGATGACTAAGCTAAGCGACCCAAATGGCCGGCACAAACACCTGGCCCATCTAGGAGTGGCATTGCAGTGTCAGACAGGATGGCACTTAAAAAAATAGTCCCCAAACAGCACATGATGCAAGGATAAATAAAAAAAGAGGTGCAAGATGGAATTGTCCTTGGGCCCTCCCACCCACCCTTATGTTGTATAAACAGGACATGCACACTTTAACAAACCAATCATTTCAGTGACAGGGTCTGCCACACAACTGTGGCTGAAATGACTGGTTGGTTTGGGCTCCCACCAAAAAAGAAGCAATCGATCTCTCCTTGCACAAACTGTCTCTACAGAGGCAAGATGTCCACCTCCTCCTCCTCCGATTCCTCACCCCTTTCACTGTGTACATCCTCCTCCTCACAGAGTATTAATTCGTCCCCACTGGAATCCACCATCACAGGTCCCTGTATACTTTCTGGAGGCAATTGCTGGTAAATGTCTCCACGGAGGAATTTATCATTTATTTTGATGAACATCATCTTCTCCACATTGTCTGGAAGTAACCTCCTATGCCGATCGCTGACAGGGTTACTGATTGCACTAAACACTCTTTCGGAGTACACACTGGAGGGAGGGGGGGGGGCAACTTAGGTAAAATAAAGCCAGTTTGTGCAAGGGCCTCCAAATTGCCTCTTTTTCCTGCCAGTATACGTACGGACTGTCCGACATGCCTACTTGGATGCTGTAACTCATATAATCCTCCACCATTCTTTCAATGGTGACAGAATCATATGCAGTGACAGTAGACGACATGTCAGTAATCGTTGGCAGGTCCTTCAGTCCGGACCAGATGTCAGCACTTGCTCCTGATTGCCCTGCATCACCGCCAGAGGGTGGTTTTGCAAATTTAATCTTTTTCCTGGCAGCTCCAGTGGCAGGAGAAAATGAAGGAGGAGCTGTTGGCGGGTCACGTTCCGCTTGACTTGACAATTGTCTCACCAGCAGGTCTTTGAACATCTACAGACTTGTGTCTGCCGGAAAGAGAGATACAACATAGGCTTTAAACCTAGGATCGAGCACGGTGGCCAAAATGTAGTGCTCTGATTTCAACAGATTGACCACCCGTGAATCCTGGTTAAGCGAATGAAGGGCTCCATCCACAAGTCCCACATGCCTAGCGGAATCGCTCCGTTTTAGCTCCTCCTTCAATCTCTCCAGCTGCTTCTGCAAAAGCCTGATGAGGGGAATGACCTGACTTAGGCTGGCAGTGTCTGAACTGACTTCACGTGTGGAAAGTTCAAAGGGTTGGAGAACCTTGCAAACCATGGAAATCATTCTCCACTGCGCTTTAGTCAGGTGCATTCCCCCTCCTTTGCCTATATCATAGGCAGATGTATAGGCTTGAATGGCCTTTTGCTGCTCCTCCATCCTCTGAAGCATATAGAGGGTTGAATTCCACCTCGTTACCACCTCTTGCTTCAGCTGATGGCAGGGTATGTTCAGGAGTGTTCGCTGGCGCTCTAGTCTTCAGAACGTGGTGGCTGAGTGCCGAAAGTGGCCTGCAATTTTTCGGGTCACCGACAGCATCTCCTACATGCCCCTGTAGTTTTTCAAAAAAATCTGCACCACCAAATTAATTGTATGTGCAAAACATGAAACGTGCTGGAATTTGCCCACATATAATGCACGCACAATATTGGTGGCGTTGTCCGATATCACAAATCCCCAGGAAAGTCCAATTTGGGTAAGCCAATCTATGATGATGTTCCTCAGTTTCCGTAAGAGGTTGTGATCTGCGTGCCTCTTATGGAAAGAGGTGATACAAAGCGTAGCCTGCCTAGGAACGAGTTGGCGTTTGCGAGATGCTGCTACTGGTGACGCCGCTGTTGTTGCTGCGGGAGGCAATACATCTACCCAGTGGGCTGTTACAGTCATATAGTCCTTAGTCTGTCCTGCTCCACTTGTCCACATGTCCGTGGTTTAAGTGGACAGTGGGTACAACTGCATTTTTTAGGACACTGAGAACACTTTTTCTGACGTCTTTGTACATTCTCGGTATCGCCTGCCTAGAGAAGTGGAACGTAGATGATATTTGGTACCGGAAACACACTACCTCAAGCAATTCTCTAAGTCCCTGTGAACTAACGGCGTAAACCGGATGCACGTCTAACACCAACATAGTTGTAAAGGCCTGAGTTATCCGCTTTGCAACAGGATGACTGCTGTGATATTTCATCTTCCTCGCAAAGGACTGTTGGACAGTCAATTGCTTACTGGAAGTAGTACAAGTGGTCTTCCGACTTCCCCTCTGGGATGACGATCGACTCCCAGCAGCGCCAGCAGCAGTAGGCATTCCACTCAAGGATCCATCGGAGGAATCCCAGTTAGGAGAGGACTCGTCAGACTTGTCAGTGACATGGCCTGCAGGATTATTGGCGTTCCTGTCTAAGGAGGAAATTGACATTAAGGGAGTTGGTGGTGTGGTTTGCAGGAGCTTGGGTACAAGAGGAAGAAGGGATTTAGTTGTCAGTGGACTGCTTCTGCTGTCACCCAAAGTTTTTGAACTTGTCAATGACTTCTGATGAATGCGCTCCAGGTGACGTATAAGGGAGGATGTTCCTAGGTGGTTAACATCCTTACCCCTACTTATTACAGCTTGACAAAGGCAACACACGGCTTGACACCTGTTGTCCGCATTTCTGTTGAAATAATTCCACACCGAAGAGGTGATTTTTTTTGTATTTTGACCAGGCATGTCAATGGCCTTATTCATCCCACGGACAACAGGTGTCTCCCCGGGTGCCTGACTTAAACAAACCACCTCACCATCAGAATCCTCCTCGTCAATTTCCTCCTCAGCGCCAGCAACACCCATATCCTCATCCTGGTGTACTTCAACAGTGACATCTTCAATTTGAATATCAGGAACTGGACTGTGGGTGCTCCTTCCAGCACTTGCAGGGGGCGTGCAAATGGTGGAAGGAGCCACCTCTTCCCGTCCAGTGTTGGGAAGGTCAGGCATCGCAACCGACACAATTGGACTCTCCTTGGGGATTTGTGATTTAGAAGAACGCACAGTTCTTTGCTGTGCTTTTGCCAGCTTAACTCTTTTCATTTTTCTAGCGGGAGTATGAGTGCATCCATCATCATATGAAGCTGAACCACTAGTCATGAGGAACATAGGAGAGGGCCTTAGCCATTCCTTGCCACTCCGTGTCGTAAATGGCATATTGGCAAGGTTACGCTTCTCCTCAGACGATTCTAATTTAGATTTTTGGGTCATTTTACTGAACTTTTGCTTTTTGGATTTTACATGCTCTCTACTATGACATTGGGCATTGGCCTTGGCAGACGACGTTGATGGCATTTCATCGTCTCTGCCATGACTAGTGGCAGCAGCTTCAGCACTAGGTGGAAGTGGATCTTGATCTTTCCCTATTTTACTCCAAATTTTTGTTCTCCATTTTTTAATGTGTGGAATTATATGTCAGTAATATATCTGGAATTAGACGGCAGTAATGTCTGGAATTAGATACCATTAGATAGATACCAGATATCACTGTGACTGGAATGATGATGACCTATGACAGGACACTACCACAGCACCCTACAGCAGCAAGATGCAGCACAAGACACTGTACTAGTGTAACTAATGTAGTATTACTGAGCACCACAAGACAATGAGCAGTGATACTGAGCACTGATGATACTGAGCACTGATGATACTGAGCACTGATGATACTACAGAGAACTGACACTGAGCAGCACGATTAGCACAAGACACTGTACTAGTATTACTAATGTAGTATTACTGTGCACCACAAGACAATGAGCAGTGATACTGAGCACTGCGGATACTGAGCACTGATGATACTGAGCACTGATGATACTACTGAGAACTGACACTGAGCAGCACGATTAGCACAAGACACTGTACTGGTATTACTAATGTAGTATTACTGAGCACCACAAGACAATGAGCAGTGATACTGAGCACTGCTGATACTGAGCACTGCTGATACTGAGCACTGATGATACTGAGCACTGCTGATACTGAGCACTGATGATACTGAGCACTGATGATACTACGGAGAAATGACACTGAGCAGCACGATTAGCACAAGACACTGTACTAGTATTACTAATGTAGTATTACTGAGCACCACAAGACAATGAGCAGTGACACTGAGCACTGCTGATATTGGGCACTGATGATACTGAGCACTGATGATACTACGGAGAACTGACACTGAGCAGCATGATCAGCACAAGACACTGTACTAGTATTACTAATGTAGTATTACTGAGCACCACAAGACAATGAGCAGTGATACTGAGCACTGTTGATACTGAGCACTGCTAATACTAAGCACTGCTGATACTGAGCAGCACTGCTGATACTATGGAGAACTGACACTGAGCAGCACGATTAGCACAAGACACTACTAGTATTACTAATGTAGTATTACTGAGCACCACAAGACAATGAGCAGTGACACTGAGCACTGCTTATATTGGGCACTGATGATACTGAGCACTGATGATACTGAGCACTGATGATACTGAGCACTGATGATACTACGGAGAACTGATACTGAGCAGCATGATTAGCACAAGACACTGTACTAGTATTAGTAATGTAGTATTACTGAGCACCACAAGACAATGAGCAGTGACACTGAGCACTGCTGATATTGGGCACTGATGATACTGAGCACTGATGATACTACGGAGAACTGACACTGAGCAGCATGATCAGCACAAGACACTGTACTAGTATTACTAATGTAGTATTACTGAGCACCACAAGACAATGAGCAGTGATACTGAGCACTATTGATACTGAGCACTGCTAATACTAAGCACTGCTGATACTGAGCAGCACTGCTGATACTATGGAGAACTGACACTGAGCAGCACGATTAGCACAAGACACTACTAGTATTACTAATGTAGTATTACTGAGCACCACAAGACAATGAGCAGTGACACTGAGCACTGCTTATATTGGGCACTGATGATACTGAGCACTGATGATACTGAGCACTGATGATACTATGGAGAACTGATACTGAGCAGCATGATTAGCACAAGACACTGTACTAGTATTAGTAATGTAGTATTACTGAGCACCACAAGACAATGAGCAGTGATACTGAGCACTGATGATACTGAGCACTGATGATACTACTGAGAACTGACACTGAGCAGCACGATTAGCACAAGACACTGTACTGGTATTACTAATGTAGTATTACTGAGCACCACAAGACAATGAGCAGTGACACTGAGCACTGCTGATATTGGGCACTGATGATACTGAGCACTGATGATACTACGGAGAACTGACACTGAGCAGCATGATCAGCACAAGACACTGTACTAGTATTACTAATGTAGTATTACTGAGCACCACAAGACAATGAGCAGTGATACTGAGCACTGTTGATACTGAGCACTGCTAATACTAAGCACTGCTGATACTGAGCAGCACTGCTGATACTATGGAGAACTGACACTGAGCAGCACGATTAGCACAAGACACTACTAGTATTACTAATGTAGTATTACTGAGCACCACAAGACAATGAGCAGTGACACTGAGCACTGCTTATATTGGGCACTGATGATACTGAGCACTGATGATACTGAGCACTGATGATACTATGGAGAACTGATACTGAGCAGCATGATTAGCACAAGACACTGTACTAGTATTAGTAATGTAGTATTACTGAGCACCACAAGACAATGAGCAGTGATACTGAGCACTGATGATACTGAGCACTGATGATACTACGGAGAACTGACACTGAGCAGCACGATGCAGCACAAGACACTGTACTAATATTAGTGAGCAGCACAAAAGCCCTCTGGAATTGTCACTCCCCAGATACCACTGTGACTGGAATGATGATGACCGATGCAGTCACAGGACACTCCTACCACAGCACCCTACAGCAGCAAGATGCAGCACAAGAGAGACACTGTACTAGTATTACGGGTGGTATTCATGTGACCGCCGGTCAGCTGACCGACAGTCACATGACTTCCTCCGTGAGCCCGACGGCTCACTATTCCGATGGTCGGCATGCCGACCAACAGGGACTATTTCCACCCGTGGGTGTCCACGACACCCATAGAGTGGGAATAGAACCCGTGGCGACCGCAGGTCGCCACCGAGCCCGCAGCGTGGCGAGCGCAGCGTGGCGAGCGCAGCGAGCCCGCAAGGGGCTTGCTGCACTCGCCCCTCCTCGCCGGTATCCCGGCGTCGGTATGCTGCCGGGATCCCGGCGTCGGTAAGGTGACCGGCGGTCAGGAGACCGCCGGTCACCAGTACTACACCCTAGTATTACTGAGCAGGACAAAAGCACTGATACTGAGCACTGATACTGAGATTTGCCACTGAGAGAACGTAGCCACGTCCTCTCTGTACCCTCTACAAATGCACAACTGAAAATGGCGGCGACGCGCGGCTCTTTATATGGAATCCGAATCTCGCGAAAATCCGACAGCGGGATGATGACATTTTGCCTCGTTCGGGTTTTCCGAGTCAGCCAGGAACAACCGAGCTTGGCTCGCACCCGTGTTTGGCACGTGAAGTTCGGTAGGGTTCGTTTCTCAGAGAGCCGAACCCGCTCATCTGTCACATTGAAGATCTGATCTATAAAGTACCCTTCTCTGCGATACTCTCTTGTTGGCGAGACTCTCTTATTTTCAATACATGTTGAAAGCGATCAGCACGAAAGCTCACAGTTTAAAAAACTGGGCTTTAAAAACTGGTTTGATCCATTATACAAAACCCTATTTACCATACTGTATGTTATATGTCAGCAGTTACAGTCTTGGGGGCTGATGCAGAGTGCAAGAAAGTTGGTGCAAGGGAATCTGCATTGCGTTCATGGATATAAAGGAAGGTACAGTACTTGCTCATGTGCAGAGTTGTATGCATATATGAACTGACCCCTACTGTACCCCTACTGTACACTCTTGTGGGTGACCCCAATTAACTTCGCGGTTAACCGCAGACCGCAAAGTTCCCATCATTGGTTACAATGGAGCGCCGCTACGCTACATTGTAACCAGTGCGCTCCTCTGATTGACAGTGCAGGAGCGCACAGCCAATCAAGAGAGTGCCATGACGTGGCGCTTCCTGATTGGCTGGCGGGACCTTCACTGACAGGAGTCACGGGGGGTTCCGCCAGTCGGGGAAAGGGGTTCCATGTGCAAACATCGACCCCTTTCAGTGTGTGGTTCGGGTTGTTCGTTTTATTATTTTAACAAGTCCCTGGATTACAAGCTTAAAGAAGAGGACCGATCTACACAGGATTGTTTGTAAGTATAATTATTATTTACAGGTACCCCGTGGATTCTACTGGAGAAGAGGACAGGGGGGCTCCGTGTCAACATAAGTAAGTATGTGTGTGTGTAAGTGTGCATGTATGTAAATTAAAGTTGTACTATCACGGTGTGTGTCTTGTGTATTTTTTGGGGGATTTTTTTTGTAGTAGAAATACAGGTACAGCGGGCCCGTTATTTCCCCGCATGCTGGTACTTGTGACTCTCCAAGTGCCAGCTTGCTGGGGAGGCTTGCTGGGACTTGTAGTTCTTCTACAAAAAAAAAAAACAATATTCTTTCATTTTACATTATGGCTATCAGCCTCCCATCCACCGCCCACGGATGGGGGGGACAGCCTCGGGCTTCACCCTTGGCCTTTGGGTGGCTGGAGGGGGGGACCCCTTGATTTATGGAGTCCCCACTCCTCCAGGGTACCCCGGCCAGGGGTGACTAGTTGGGGGGATAATGCCACGGCCGCAGGGACCTATATAAAAGTGTCCCCCGGCTGTGGCATTATCTCTCTGGCTAGTGGAGCCCGGTGCTGGTTTAAAAAATATGGGGGACCCCTACATATTTTGTCCCCCATATTTTAACCAGGACCGGACGCAGAGCCCGGTGCTGGTTGTTTAAATATGGGGGAACCCTACACATTTTTTTCCCTGTATTTTTACAACCAGGACCAGCTCAAAGAGCCCGAGGCTGGTTACGCATAGGAAGGGGGACCCCATGCAATTTTTTAAAAACATTTTTCACCTAAACAGACCCTTTCCCACAGATAACCATGCACGGATCTCACTGATCCGTGCATGACTATCCAAACACGGCAGGAAAAAGCAGGTCTATTTTTTTGCTGCTTTTTTTAACGAATCGCAAAAAAATACACCCGCAATTGACCATTCAGGGACAAACACCCAAATACGAATGAATAGTAAATTCCCGTGTTGTATGAACAAACAGGCGTGTTTGACCGATGGTCTATTCATTCGTATTTCTGATCTCTGCCATGAAAACCATTACGAATAGCCCCAACACTGCCGAGATTTCTGCTTAGTAAATTCCCGTGTTGCCACTTTGAAAAAATAAATAAAAATCTGACAAAATCGGGACTGTAGTAAATAAACCCCCATGCCTGATGTCCACCTGAAATGATGACCACCCACTCTTCTCATTGCCAGGCCTGATTAGCAGCTAAGACATTGATGCTCATTTCTCTTTGGATCTCACTAGCCTCCACATCTGACACCTTGACCAGCCAAAATCTCTTCTGAGGTTGAAACAAATCTCTCTACAATTCCCTCTCAAGAGAACCATATTTCATTTCTCAGCTACTGACCTTAAACATCCAATCACTGTCTATACCACCATCTGAAGAGTTTTGTGATCCCCACATGTGGATATGATCACTACTCAATGACTGCTTCATTTATTAAGGACCTTTGTTTTAATGCCAACTAAACTGCTTAATAACTGTGGACTTCTCTTGCTGCCCCATAACCTCACCTTCAATCATATCTAACTCTTATTTCTACTCCACACATCTCTCCAACCTTAACAGATGCTGCTCATCTCTCCCAACCTTTTCCAACTACCCTCCCTCCCCACAGTTCCTCTCCTTTGCCACCCACCGTTACCTAACATTTAGTTACCATACCCCAAATAAAACTGTTCCACTGGATCCTACAATCAGGGCTGTTTCTAGCCAATTTGGTTCCCAGTGGAGAGATTTCAAAATGCGCCCCCCCCCCCCCCCCCTACACATTGACATAAAAAATATGCACCCAAAAGCCCCCCCCCACCCACCTGAGGTGTGACCTCATTAAAATGGGCGTGGTCTCATTAAAATGGGCGTGGCCTCATCTGATATCATCACGGCCACCACAGGGAAAAAAAATAAAAATCAAAAGTCCCCATTTTACACAGTACGGCAGGCAAGAGTCTCCATTTTACACAGTACGCAGGCAAGACTCCCCATTTTACACATTACAGCAGGCATGTGTCCCCATTTTACACAGTGCGGCAGGCAAGAGTCCCTATTATACACATTACAGCAGGCAAGACTCCCAATTTTACACAGTACGGCAGGCAAGAGTCCCCATTTTACACAGTACGGCAGGCAAGAGTCCCTATTTTACACAGTGCAGCAGGCAAGAGTCCCCATTTTACACAGTATGGCAGGAAAGAGCCCCCATTTTACACAGTGCAGCAGGCAAGAGTACCCATTTTACACAGTATGGCAGGTAAGAGTTCCCATTTTACACAGTACGGCAGGCAAGAGTCCCCATTTTACACAGTGCGGCAGGCAAGAGTCCCCATTTTACACAGTGCGGCAGGCAAGAGTCCCCATTTTACACATTACGCAGGCAAGAGTCCCCATTTGACACATTACGGCAGGCATGTGTCCCCATTTTACACATTACGACAGGCAGGTGTCCCCATTTTACACAGCACGGCAGGCAAGTGTCTCCATTTTACACAGTACGGCAGGCAAGAGTCCCCATTTTACACATTACGGCAGGCAAGTGTCCCCATTTTACACATTACGGCAGGCAGGTGTCCCCATTTTACACAGCACGGAAGGCAAGTGTCAAGTGGGGGGAAGGAAGGGAGAGGGGGGGAGAGAGAGAGACTACTTACACATGAAGAGGATCTTCCCGCTCTTCGGTTCGGGCCGCCTCTCCTTCTTCGCGCCGGCCGCCTACTTCTTCCAGCTTGTCTGCTCCTCCTCCTTCTTCCCGAGTACTCCTGCTCGGGGGGCGGGGTTTCGCGGAATGACGCAATTGCATCGTGACGACACAACGCAATCGTGTCATTCCCCGAAACTCCGCCCCCCGAGCAGGAGTGCTCGGGAAGAGGAAGAAAGGGGAGACAAGGAGCCGCAAAATGCCGCAGCGGGCACCCTGCCAAGGAGATTAAAATATTTGACACAATTCCATTGTTATAATGTCATTATGCTACTTTTTGTCACTTTATACAGCCATTTATATGACGGATACAGTGGCAAACGCAGGATTGCTAGAGGGGGGTTTCCAAATTCAGTCCACAATCTCCCGCTCTGTGGAACATTGGAGCAAGTGTCTGAGGGAGCGGTAGAAGAACCTAGTACCAACCCTGGATATTAATGTAAACATTGGTCCTTTTATACACTGGATACTGTATGGAATACAGTATTAATATGTAACACTATAGACGGTCTACAGTATAGGCTATATAAAACTTATTTAAATAATATAAGTAAGTGGTAAGAAAAAGGATAAACATATCATAATTAATACATAAATAAATACAACCAGTAGTGCACTTTCTAAGCACACATTCTCCCACCTGGTGGTAAGGGTTATGTCTCTTCTTCCTGGTAGCTACTCTCTAGTTCAGTGCACTGACCTAGGACTCAGATCCACACACACAGCAAACTTGGTAGAAGAAGCTGCTACCACTGAGCATGTGCAGCAGCTCTGCTCTGTCCCCTAAACTTCATAATGTGGTGGCAGCTCTAGTTGGCATATTATATACTATTGCTACTTTCAGAATTTGAGCCACTTGCTATTAGGAGGGGGGTTTCCTGGCAACCTGAAACTCCCCTGCATTTGCCTATGGTATACAGCAATTATTTCAAATCCCTCCTGGAACCATACTGCACTACTGAAATAAATGCTATAACAACACCAAACAATAATCTAGTTTAACAACGATTGGTTATTGGGGGTCATTCCGAGTTGATCGCACGTAGCAAGTTTTTGCTGATGGTGCGATCAACTAGACGCCGCCTATGGGGGAGTGTATTTTAGCATAGCAGGGCTGCGATCGCTTGTGCAGCCCTGCTATGCTAAAAAAGTTTTGTGTAAAACAAGACCAGCCCTAGACATACTTACCCTGTGCGACAATTTCAGCGATACAGGTCCCGGAATTGACGTCAGACATCCGCCCTCCAAAGGCCTGGACACGCCTGCGTTCACCGAACCACTCCCGGAAAACGGTCAGTTGACGCCCCGGAATGCCTTCCTCCTGTCAATCTTCTTGCGGTCGATGTTGCGACCGCTTTCTTCGTACGCGGTGTCAGCCGCCGCGCATGCGCAGTTCCGAACCGATCGCACTACTGCGAAGAAGTGCAGCGTGCGATCAGGTCGGAATGACCCCCATTATTACCTATACAATCTTGACCCTGCGCTTCTGCCTAGTAAGGAAAGGCAAGCTCCCAATAAGTCCTCACAATTCTCTTACATCACAAGGGAGAGAATGCCCCAATGGCACTAGAAGAAAGTGTCCCTCTTACAGTACTGCACTGCTTCATCATATTGTAGGTACCGTAATATTAATCACACTCTTATTAATGCTCCAAGGTCACATTTTGTTCTTTCCTTAAATGTTTTTTGTTGTGCGTAGATCTGTTTCTGGGGAATGTCCTTGATGACAAGGGGTTATTTACAGCAGAAGCTAAAACTTCAGCCTTATAAAAACTATGTGAAGAAAAAAATCACAAATCGGTAAACGATTGTGATGACCCGGCGCTGTACTAATTCAGTTACTTATACAATAATTGTTTCTGCAGCTGAGTATAAACAACTTGCCAAGTTGTAACAATTAAGAGCTGGTAAAAAAGGGAGAGATAAACTCTGCGCTTGAAACAATGTATCTAAAAGAAATGTGAAGTCTGACACAGAAGATTGACTCAGTACACTTGGAACATAATAAAAAGCAACTTTATATATTGTCTATTGAAACAAAAAATGTGGCAGTTTGTAGAGATAAATGTATAAATAAAATTTTTTTTGACAATTTACTCACATGTACTGTCTAGATATAAACATACAGCATACAATAAATTTGTTAAAATAACATTTTCAAATGGTGATAATAAGAAATCCGAAAATCACAGACACTGGCGTCCCAGTGTATTAATTGGGATTAAAGATTCTCGCAGTAGTAATTAATAGTTCCACAGTCTCAGAAAGAGATATCACTTTACGGAGAATGTTACAAACTATATTTAAAGCTCCCGTGCTGGTTCCTGCATTAGTGTGCAAACAGGGATTTTTTTATTTATACATTTTTTATTTATACATTTATCTTTACAAACTGCCACATTTTTTGTTTCAATAGACAATATATAAAGTTGCTTTTTATTATGTTCCAAGTGTACTGAGTCAATCTTCTGTGTCAGACTTCACATTTCTTTTAGATACATTGTTTCAAGCGCAGAGTTTATCTCTCCCTTATAAAAACTATGTGACAGAACAGTCACACATTGCAGGAGAGAATGATGTGTCTCTTGGCTGCATTGCACGGGAGAGAACATGCTAAATTTGAAGCTACAGTATATAATGACTTATTGTATCCGAGTCCAGAAAAATTAGCAAACAAGAAACGTTAAAGGAGCACAGTGGTAGAATATTACTGCGGCTATAGCTGTGGCCCGCGGTCCAGAGTAGTAATGATGTCCAGATCTTATCCACTCACACACTGGTGCAATGGCAAGAGATAAAGGGGCATACAGTACAGTACAGCATGTAACAGTTGTCAAAAGCCCTTTTGACATTGCAAATGGGTATTTTGGCAGGGAAATGGATTGTCTGTTCTTCAACCTAATACTAACAATGCTACAAGCGGTGGTTACAGTATGGGGCGCCTATTTGTGAATACATTATTCTTCAAACCAGACCTTTTTATGCAGTACTAATTGCATTTCAATTATATATATATATATATATATATATATATATATAATGCATCCGAAAAGTATTCACAGCACTTCACTTTTTCCACATGTTACAGCCTTATTCCAAAATGGAATATATTAATTTTCCCCTCAAAATTCTACACACAATACCCCATAATGACAATCTGAAAAACATTTTTATTTTTGAGATTTTTGCTAATTTATTAAAAATAAAAAAAACTAAGAAATCACATGTACATAAGTATTCACCGCCTTTGCTGTAAAGCTCAAAATTGAGCTCAGGTGCATCCTGTTTCCACTGATCATTCTTGAGATGTTCATACAGCTTAATTGGAGTCCACCTGTGGTAAATTTCAGTTGATTAGACATGATTTGGAAAGGCACACACCTGTCTATATAAGGTCCCACACTTGACAGTGCATGTCTGAGCACAAACCAAGCATGAAGTCAAAGGAATTGTCTGTAGACCTCCGAGACAGGATTGTCTCGAGGCACAAATCTGGGGAACTGTACAGAAAAATATCTGCTGCTTTGATGGTCCCAATGAGCACAGTGGCCTCCATCATCCGTAAATGAAAGAAGTTTGTATCCACTAGGTTTCTTCCTGGAGCTGTCCGGCCGTCTAAACTGAGCGATCGGGAGAGAAGGGCCCGAGTCATGGAGGTGAGCAAGAACCAGATGGTCACTCTGTCAGAGCTACAGCATTCCTCTGCGGGGAGAGGAGAACCTTCCAGTAGGACAACCATCTCTGTAGCAATCCACCAATGAGGCCTGTATGGTAGAATGGCCAGACGGAAGCCAGTGCTTAGTAAAAAATCACATGGCAGCCCGTCTGGAGTTTGCCAAAATGCACATGAAGGACTCTCAGACCATGAGAAACAAGATTCTCTGGTCTGATGAGACAAAGAGTAAACTCTTTGGTGTGAATACCAGGCATCATGTTTGAAGGAAACCAGGCACCGCTCATCACCAGGCCAATACCATCCCTACAGTGAAGCATGGTGGTGGCAGCATCTTGCTGTGGGGATGCTTTTCAGCAGCAGGATCTGGGAGACTCGTCAGGATAGAGGGAAAGATGAATGCAGCAATGTACAGAGACATCCTGGATGAAAACCTGCTCCAGAGTGCACTTCACCTCAAACTGGGGCGATGGTTCTTCTTTCAGCAGGACAACGACCCTAAGCACACAGCCATGATATCAAAGGTATCAATAATATATAAAAGACCCAGCGCTTACAAAACCACCAAAAAATCTATTAATATTGGTTAATAATTAAATACCAAGTTTCTGCAGCTCCCACTGGTGGTACTGTTCCAAAAAAATAAATAACAGAAATACAATAGAGCTAATCAAAGGAGCGCTGTAACAAGAATATATTGTTAATTAAATTGTGACAACTTTATTTTAGTAAATTCCACATATAGAACAACAATTAAAAATATTATATTATATTTGTAAAGTCTCTGTGGCATCCTGTGACCATACGGCGTGCCAGTGAGCCGGTAAACCGGGGATACAGCTGAAGCGGGACCCGGCTAAGGAGGTCCGCTCCCCGTGCGATAGAAGCCGAGACGGCCGTGAGTATACAGCATCTCTCACTGCGGCTGCTAATAATTAGGGGTCGTAGCATACCGCTGTGGACATTCACACAACGCAGCGCCCTCCCCCTCTCTGGATAAAAGCACATGAGTGGTACAACAGAGACTTTACAAATTTGCTTTAAAGGGACTTTTGTGTCCATATAACAACTGTTAATACAATTTGGTCACAAGTAAACATATGGACTGTTACAAAGCAAAGTCTTAATGGACGGTTATATGGAAACAAGGGCATTTGATTGAAGAATTTGCACGTTTTAGAATATAATATTTTTAATTGTTGTTCTATATGTGGAATTTACTAAAATAAAGTTGTCACAATTTAATTAACTATATATTCTTGTTTCAGCGCTCCTTTGATTAGCTCTATTGTATTTAAGATATCAAAGGAGTGGCTTCAGGACAACGATGTGAATGTCCTTGAGTGGTCCAGCCAGAGCTCAGACTTGAATCCGATTGAACATCTCTGGAGAGATCTGAAAATGGCTGTACACCGACGCTTCCCATCCAACCTGATGGGGCTTGAGAGCTGCTGCTGTAAGAGGAATGGGCGAAACTGCCCAAAGATAGGTGTGCCAAGCTTGTGGCAGCATATTCAAAAAGACCTGAGGCTGTAATTGCTGCCAAAGGTGCAACAACAAAGTATTGAGCAAAGGCTGTGAATACTTATGTACATGTGATTTCTTAGCTTTTTATTTTTAATAAATTTGCAAAAATCTTCAAAACACTTTTTACACATTGTCATTATGGGGTATTGTGTGTAGAATTTTGAGGGGGAAAATTTATTTATTCCATTTTGGAGTAAGGCTGTAATATATACATATATATTTATTTAGATAGATAGATAGATAGACAGACAGACAGACAGACAGACAGACAGACAGACAGACAGACAGACAGACAGACAGACAGACAGACAGACAGACAGATAGATAGATAGATAGATAGATAGATAGATAGATAGATAGATAGATAGATAGATAGACAGATAGATATAGAGATCTTGGCAAAGGTCCACACCTGAACCGAAACATTGATGTGTATTCTGATGTTGTGATGGTCTGATTAAAATGTAAAATTTAGAAGACTGGTGAGTGATCCTATCTGTTATGATTATGTTGGAGTGGTAACCGACCTGGGTTCCCCTAATTGGATGTCACCTCAGCAAATGGACCCTAATATGTGAGTGTGGACCGAGTGTGGTATCGGTACTTATATCCACTCCATGCTGGGTGCAAAAGATCTATCTGAAACAGGCGTTCAACCTCCATCCGCACGAATCAGAATCCCGAATATTTACTGCCTGCATTTCTCGATTTGTAAAAGTTGTATCCGGGCAACAAAGTGCTGTCTAAACAGTTGCTAAATCTAATGAGCTGATCAGTTCTGCGTACTGCTTTCCCTCAGTGGTGCTATCCAAGCATCATCACGTTTCTTTTATAAACCTGCAGGTGGGGCAGATGTAACATGTGCAGAGAGAGTTAGATTTGTTTGGGTTCTATTGTTTCTGTGCAGAGTAAATACTGGCTGCTTTATTTTTACACTGCAATTTAGATTTCAGTTTGAACACATCCCCACCCAAATCTAACTCTCTCTGCACATGTTACATCTGACCCACCTGCACTGCACATGGGTGGTCATTCCGAGTTGATCGCTCGTTATTTTTTTTTTCGCAACAAAGCGATTAGTCGCTAATGCGCATGCGCAATGTCCGCAGTGCGACTGCGCCAAGTAAATTTGCTATTAAGTTAGGTATTTTACTCACGACATTACGAGGTTTTTTCTTCGTTCTGGTGATCGTAGTGTGATTGACAGGAAGTGGGTGTTTCTGGGCGGAAACTGGACGTTTTATGGGTGTGTGCGAAAAAACGCTGCCGTTTCTGGGTAAAACGCGGGAGTGTCTGAAGAAACGGGGGAGTGTCTGGGCGAACGCTGGGTGTGTTTGTGACGTCAAACCAGGAACGAAACTGACTGAACTGATCGCAGTGGCAGAGTAAGTCTCGAGCTACTCAGAAACTGCTAAGAACTGTCTATTCGCAATTTTGAGAATCTTTCGTTCGCAATTTTGCTAAGCTAAGATTCACTCCCAGTAGGCGGCGGCTTAGCGTGTGCAATGCTGCTAAAAGCAGCTTGCAAGCGAACAACTCGGAATGAGGGCCATGGTTTTGCCCATAAGAGAAAAAGTTTGCTGTTGCGATCAGGTCTGAATTAGGCCCAATGTCAGGACCTCTGCATAGTGCAACTCAGACACATGCGCTGAAGAAAAACGTTTGTGTGATTATCAGCGTAATGTGCGACCCTATATACTGTAACTGTAAATTGTTGGAGAACATTTATCTACATGTTCTCTTTAAATTGCAGGATTATAGGGCCTATTGTTACTGTTTAATGAAGAAAGGAAGGCAGATAGGGATGTATGCACCAATGAGACGGTCCCAGCTGTAGCTAGTCAATGCTGAGTCTGTTGGATCTGGCACTGAGTTTGCTGACGGCTCATGAGTTGTGTCATATGAGTTATGATGTTGCTTTGTCTGTCCAGACCAGCTTTGATCAGCCTCTAATGTTTATGTTGGGAATACATCTAACAATGCATTGCCGGACAGCTGCAGCACAGCCTTAAACATGAAACCCCATATTTGTGATGTCACTGCACCTGTATTTACGCATCTACTACCAGGAGGCGTCTTATCAGAGGAGGCGGTCAGTGTGCAATCTCCGTGCCTCACGCTGGTGCACCCATTATAGATAGTGTATCCAGCCCAAAATGTTAGAAGGCTTTTCCAGAACCATGGTAGTACAGTGGATATTTGGGGCCTATCAACAAAAATGGCTTTCCTCCTACAAGCTGGCAGCTGGGGCAGGCGATTTGAGTAAACTGAATAACGTGAATAATATACGAGAATTAATTTTTACTTGTGAGGTTGCAGAGATTTGCTCACAACCATGGGGGTCATTCCGAGTTGTTCGCTCGCAAGCTGCTTTTAGCAGCTTTGCACACGCTAAGCCGCCGCCTACTGGGAGTGAATCTTAGCATATTAAAATTGCGAACGAAAGATTAGCAGAATTGCGAATAGACACTTCTTAGCAGTTTCTGAGTAGCTCCAGACTTACTCGGCATCTGCGATCAGTTCAGTGCTTGTCGTTCCTGGTTTGACGTCACAAACACACCCAGCGTTCGCCCAGACACTCCTCCGTTTCTCCAGCTACTCCCGCGTTTTTCCCAGAAACGGTAGCGTTTTTTCACACACTCCCATAAAACGGCCAGTTTCCGCCCAGAAACACCCACTTCCTGTCAATCACATTACGATCACCAGAACGAAGAAAAAACCTCGTAATGCCGTGAGTAAAATTCCTAAATGCATAGCAAATTTACTTGGCGCAGTCGCACTGCGGACATTGCGCATGCGCATTAGCGACTATTCGCTCCATTGCGACAAAAAAATAACGAGCGAACAACTCGGAATGACCCCCATTATCGTTTAATGCCATATAAGCGTCCAAACAGTTTGCTCAACAGTTGGAAATAAGGGACATGAGTCAGGCCAGCCTAGTGTGGTGATGCATGCCAATTTGTCACAATACATGTGCGCACAGGGCTGCCCTGCCGGGTGCTCGCTCGCCTCTCCCGCTCCAACATAAAGCATCCACGTGTTTCTGTCAGTGGCCTCTGGTCATTGTCCACATACATTCACAGCGGCTACAGTGATCGGCATCCCAAATAGAGTCGGCGCCGGGCGCCGTCATCTTAGTTCTTGTCACATGCCTGTGGAGCAGGGACGTGAGGTGAGCTAAATGGCTCAGGAGGCACTAGCTAACCCCAGAGACAGATTGCCATGCAATCTATGAGCCAAAGGGTACATCTGGGCATTATACACAGGTGCAGCATTATAAACTCCTGGAAATCCGGTGAGTTTTGATTAGAGATGTACGGAAAAGATAGGCGGGGGGGGGGGGGGGGGAGGGGGCACTGCCTCACCTGCCATAGAATTTTTACTCCAGAGTTTGGGCTATAAAAATTATTAGAATAATGCGGAGAAGATATTTCACACATATTATCAGTATTTTTCATATATTTTATTCAGTCAAAACTCTGGTTTGAACGTAAGTATGACAGGAAAGGCTCTGCCTCACCTGCCTCACCCCACCGCACGTCACTGCTGTGGAGCACCAATGGGGTAAAGCAGGGAGTTGTTAATTTCCCAACGATGAAATACCAACGGTCGGAATCCCGACAAGCGCTTGATATTCCACTTCGGTTGGTGGGTGCACGACACCAACCAAGGGGGAATATAATAGTGTGGCGAGCAAAGCGAGCTACCAGACTTGAAGCGTGACGAGTGCAGCGAGCCCACAAAGGGACTCGATACGCTACTGTCGGGATTCAGACAGTTGGAATTCCGGCATTGGTCTCCTGACTGCCGGGATTCTGACCATCAGCTGGAAGCAACTATGACAGTACAGATCAGCTGACCAATCGGGAGTCAGTTAGTGGTCAGATGACTCCTCTGACCAATCATCAAAGAGGTATAAAGATCCTGCAAAGGCACTTCCTGGTTATCAGTGCTTTGTTGTCTACAGACCTACTGAGATCTGTGCTGAGTACTTCTCTGTCTAGCAGCTTGCTCATTGAATCCTATGCAGTAAACACCAGGGACTTGCGGTGAGCTAAATGGCTCAGAAGGCACTGGCTAACCCCAGAGCCAGATTTACTTGCAATATATGAGCCAAAGGGTGCATCTGGGCATTATACAAAACTCTGGTTTAAACGTAAGTATGACAGGAAAGGCTCTGCCTCACCTGCCTCACCCCACCGCACGTCACTGGTAAACACCTTGGCACCCACTGACTCCATCCAGCAATCCTGAGTAGCTGGTCATGCTCCAGGAAACCTGTATAGCCGTTACTGATCCACAACCCGGTATCCAGCAATCCTGAGTAGCTGGTCATGCTCCAGCAATCCTGCATAGCTGATACTATTACAGAACCTGGCATCCAGCAATCCTCAGTAGCTGTTCTTGCTCCAGCAATCCTGTATAGCCAATACTGCTCTGCAACCCGGCATCCAGCAATTCTTAGAAGCTGGACATGCTCCAGCAATCCTGTATAGCCGGTACTGCTCAACAACCTGGCATCTAAGTCTAATTAACTGATCGCAACCCAGTAATCCTGAGAATCTGGTTCTGCTCTTCACTCCACCACCTGAGCCTAAAAAACTGGTGGCAACCAAGTAATCCTGAGAAACTGGTTCTGCTCTGCATTCCTGCACACGAGCCTAAGAAACTAGTTGCACTTGCAACCCAGTAATCCTGAGAAGCTGGTACTGCTCGGCATCCCAGTATCTAAGTCTTGGTGTGTCAGCAATCCGACATAGCTTGTCAGTTCAGCACTTCATAGTAAGCACTAAACCACCTTATCACTCTTTGCATGAAGAAGAGTTATGTTAAGTTTCCTAGTTTCCAAAATTCCACGTTCCACTCCCATGGCAATCCCTAGTCCGGATCCACAAACAAATCCAAACCTGAGACAATTTGAATGGTATTTCTGTGATTCACTGGTTATGTGACCACCACATGTCCCTTTTTCCTGTCCTATCACTCAGTTACAGGGGCGATTAGAGAGTAGGGGGTTAGAGAGTATTGATTATCTGGGCCTAGGCTTGTTGGAAGCCTTCGACAGGAGAACAGGTCAGCTGCTAGGGGAGATATATGTGTCCTCGTGTCCCCCCCCCCCCCCCCGCACGCAGTGCATAGCGCATAGTATTTTGTAATTTTTCTCCTTGTGAGCATGGCAACAACTGCCGTATTTGCCCCCAGTACCCATGCCTCATTCCACTTCAGTAGCCCCAGTGTTGGGCTGGGGTATAAAGGCCATGTATCTGACCCTTTATTAGATTAAATAATGTATAATTTGAGTGCTCTGTCTGAATCCTGACATTGGAGGATGGGGTAGGGGATCTCCGGGCAGTGGGGCCAATAGGGGATTTTCCCTGAACCCCTGTGGGCCAGTCGAACTGTGCTTCAACCCGCCTTAAAGTAATATAACACCACTATGATATTACTAGCCCACACAATCTAATAGATAGCCCCAGTCAATAAAGGAATAGTTCCCTGTCACCATTAAATGAATAAACCCCACCACAACATTAAATTAAGAGTCTAATCCCCCAGCCCAACTACATTATTTTAAACCCAAACACACCATAAAAATAACATATTGGCTGTGTTGCAACTGGTGGCTTTTTAAATGCTTTAATTCAGCTCTACAGCCTCTGCCAGCACAGTGTGCAATAAAGTCTTGTTTTCAGTGCCTTAAGCTGCTGGGAAGAACTAAGCTAGAGCAGAGCATTTAAAGAGTTTTACATGCTGTTTCTGGGTAACTGAAATTCCACCCTAGGTGTGCACCTGAGGTTTGGTCGTGGACCCGCTGTAGGGACAATGTAAGAGACATGGAGGTACATCTTGGTGGAGCAGGTTATTAAGGTGCTAAGCATATGGTCATCATGGTGTTGTGGTAGATAGTAGATAGGATGGAGGGTAGGGAATTCATGTAGTGGAGCAATGTCCCAAGCATCACGTAGAAACCTGAAGCATGGAGGACAGGAGGTGTTACTGGAGATACACTGGTGAGTGGAACTAAGAGAGTTGAGCTTGAGGCTCCAGTGATGACTCTTCATGCTACATGGAGCCAGAGAATTAAAACAGACACCTCGTGTGAAGCCAAGGAGACTATGATGATAGCCAATCCTAATGCAAAAGGGGCACAGCCATACACACAGACATATGAGCTAGGCTGGAGCAACTGCACATGTGGTACCCCGGAAAATGTTGGTTGTGCCCCTTTAAGATCACCGACAGTTAAGCGAGGACACTGGTACGATCACGTGGTCTGAATGTGAAAGTTGACTGGGCAGGGCAGCCTGGGAAGAGAGGAGCCTTGTACGAAGAAGAAGGAGGAGGAGTAGAGTGGAGACAGGAGATGCTGGACGCACACTGAACAAGGAGCAGAGCGGGAGCTGAGAACAAGTGTCAGCCGCAGGACGCTGGGCGGTGAAAGCAGCACTGCAGAGTGCTGCTGGAGAGCCAAGTGCCGGGTGAGCGAGAGTTGAGATGTCACAGCAGAAGACCAGACACCGCCAGGCCTAGTTAGAGGTGTGGACACCATGGCCATCTTCAGGGCCAGTTCTGGCGCTCTGTGCGCCTCGGGCGGCAATAGGGGACGTGGCTTTGTACAGGGGGCGTGGTCATTTATGCCCCCTGTACAGACTGATATGATGTGCAGTGCGCGATGACGTCATCGCGCACCGCACAGCAAAGGTCCTCTCCACGAAGGGAAACTAGACGCGTACGCGTCTAGTTTCCCTTCACAGCGGCAGCGGGGGGCAGCGGCAGCAGGGGGGCAGCGGGGGGCACACAGCAGCAGCGGATCTTGCCCTGGTGCGGCGCCCTCCGGATGGTGCCCTGCACCCTCCGGAAGGTGGCGCCCCGGGCAAAAGTCCTGCTTGCCCGTGGCAAGATCCGCTACTGGCCCTCTTGTAACAGTGAGGAACTGTAGAAAACTAAACCAGCAAGTGAAATCCTCCACTTTAAGGGTCTGAGTGAGTACATTGGAAACTGAATGACCAAAGCCCCGGGCAAGTTTGATATCCAGCTTAGGCAACCTTTATCACCAGCTGTGCAGTGTTAGAAGGGCGTGGACGGCATAGCGCCATATTCCACGAGCTGAACCCTGCCAAGAGGTTATTAAAGACAACACCCCCCCCCCCTGCATTGATACTGTGAGATATCAAAGACTGAGTTTTATAAAAAGTGCAAGGCAGAACTCTATTATGGAAAGACTGAGTTATTTCTGCAACTATAAGTAAAGCCCTGTAACTGAGAGAGAGACTGAATTTGTTCAACCAAAAGTCATTGTTAAGTGAGTTAAGTTTGATAAGAGACACTATCATCCCTTCGCTAGCTACACCGTCTTTGGATAGAACTGAGACTGTTTGTAACTATCACAACCCAGGATTCCCTCTACATCTGTGTGCCATTTTCCCCCATTGACACATTATGGCCCTACAGAATTCTACCAGAGCTCCAATGTTTATTGCCAGTGAAGATAATTGGCCCTCATTCCGAGTTGTTCGCTCGCTAGCTGCTTTTAGCAGCATTACACACACTAGGCCGCCGCCCTCTGGGAGTATATGTTAGCTTAGCAGAATTGCGAACAAAAGATTAGCAGAACTTCTAATAAATATTTTCAAGCAGTTTCTGAGTAGCTCCAGACCTACTCCTAGATTGTGATCAGCTCAGTCCGTTCAGTTCCTGGTTTGACGTCACAAACACGCCCTGCGTTCGGCCAGCCACTCCCCCGTTTCTCCAGACACTCCCGCGTTTTTCCTTGACACGCCTGCGTTTTTTAGCACACTCCCGGAAAATGCTCAGTTACCACCCAGAAACGCCCCTTTCCTGTCAATCACTCACCGATCAGCAGAGCGACTGAAAAGCTCCACAGGATCCACAGCAAATCTACTAAGTTTTTAGTTAAATAACTAAGCGCATGCGCCCTGCGTGTCTTGCGCATGCGCATTTAGCAACAAATCGCAGCATAGCGAAAATCGGCAACGAGAGAACAACTCGGAATGACCACCATTGTACCTTGGCTAGCAAAAGCTAGAAAGTTAGTGCTTGTTATTGCTGACTGGTTTTTTTCATCAGATGTAATGGAGTCCAAGGTCACCTGACTTGCGGGATTCTGGCTGATCTCTGACCCTTTTTTTCAAAGGGGCAATCATTTACAAGGCATAACCAACCATACCTTGTAAATGATTGCCCCTTTAAAAAAAAGTCCAAGTTCAGCTGGCATCCCGCATGTCGGGTGAGCTCGGGCTCCACCACATCCGGCCCGGAGTGTCCAAAACAAATAGATTAAAGGTTCTTCTATCATACTCAAAGCTTCGTAGCGGGGATAAGCCTGAGAAAATATCTCAATCACTTTATGCTTATTGGTTTATTAAAAAATATCAACATATTCCGTAATGTTCTCACATATAGTTTGAAGTTATTAATGACAAAGTTTAAAGACTTGCAGCTTGTTCTTCATTGTGATAATGCAGCCCAACTTCCAGAACGCTCGGCTGTCTATTGCCAGCTGTGGAGATCAAGTCTCTCTGTTGGAAAGGGTTGTCTCACTAAATCATTTACGTCATTACACATGAAATATCTTCCATATGTGACATAAATCAGCCGAGCCATTCATTAGTGCATCCTGGGCCTGAACACTGAGAATAGATGGTCGGGGCTTCAGCGTCTTAGAGAATCCAGAGCATAATCAAAATATATTTCAGTGGGTGTTTTAAACTGGTCTTTTGTACACAATGGCCCTCATTCCGAGTTGTTCGCTCGGTATTTTTCATCGCATCGCAGTGAAAATCCGCTTAGTACGCATGCGCAATGTTCGCACTGCGACTGCGCCAAGTAACTTTACTATGAAGAAAGTATTTTTACTCACGGCTTTTTCTTCGCTCCGGCGATCGTAATGTGATTGACAGGAAATGGGTGTTACTGGGCGGAAACACGGCGTTTCAGGGGCGTGTGGCTGAAAACGCTACCGTTTCCGGAAAAAACGCAGGAGTGGCCGGAGAAACGGTGGGAGTGCCTGGGCGAACGCTGGGTGTGTTTGTGACGTCAACCAGGAACGACAAGCACTGAAATGATCGCACAGGCAGAGTAAGTCTGGAGCTACTCTGAAACTGCTAAGTAGTTAGTAATCGCATTATTGCGAATACATCGGTCGCAATTTTAAGAAGCTAAGATTCACTCCCAGTAGGCGGCGGCTTAGCGTGTGTAACTCTGCTAAATTCGCCTTGCGACCGATCAACTCGGAATGAGGGCCAATAATGGAGCATGGATTATTCCTAGGTCTGGAGGCTCTTAATATGGGGTGATAGTGCAGGAATCGTGGCACTGACGGATGCAAGGATTACAAATGAACTCTGAATGTTGGCCTTTACCATGGGAAACACAATGGCCCTCATTCCGAGTTGTTCGGTCGCTAGCTGCTTTTAGCAGCATTGCACACGCTAGGCCGCCGCCCTCTGGGAGTGTATCTTAGCTTAGCAGAATAGTGAACAAAAGATTAGCAGAACTGCTACTAAATAATTCTTTGCAGTTTCTGAGTAGCTCCAGACCTACTCCTAGATGGCGATAAGCTCAGTCCGTTTAGTTCCTGGTTTGACGTCACAAACACGCCCTGCGTTCGGCCAGCCACTCCCCTGTTTCTCCAGACACTCCCGCGTTTTTCCCTGACACGCCTGCGTTTTTTAGCACACTCCCGGAAAACGCTCAGTTACCACCCAGAAACGCCCCTTTCCTGTCAATCATTCACCGAGCAGCAGTGCCATTGAAAAGCGCCGCAGGATCCACAGCAAAACTGCTAACTTTTTAGTTAAATAACTAAGCGCATGCGCCCTGCGTGCTTTGCGCATGCGCAATTAGCAACAAATCGCAGCATAGCGAAAACTCGGCAACGAGCGAACAACTCGGAATGACCCCCCATGTTCATTAAGAAAGAGTAGAGGCAAGAGGACGTATTGTGGCACCCAACCAACAAAAAAACAAACCATGGGGATCATTCCGAGTTGTTCGCTCGCAAGCTGCTTTTAGCAGCTTTGCACGCGCTAAGCCGCCGCCTACTGGGAGTGAATCTTAGCTTATCAAAATTGCGAACGAAAGATTAGCAGAATTGCGAATAGACACTTCTTAGCAGTTTCTGAGTAGCTCCAGACTTACTCGGCATCTGCGATCAGTTCAGTCAGTGTCGTTCCTGGTTTGACGTCACAAACACACCCAGCGTTCACCCAGACACTCCCCCGTTTCTCCAGCCACTCCCGCGTTTTTCCCAGAAACGGTAGCGTTTTTTCGCACACACCCATAAAACGGCCAGTTTCCGCCCAGGAACACCCACTTCCTGTCAATCACATTACGATCACTAGAACGAAGAAAAAACCTTGTAATGCCATGAGTAAAAAACCTAACTGCATAGCAAATTTACTTGGCGCAGTCGCACTGCGGACATTGCGCATGCGCATTAGCGACTAATCGCTCTGTTGCGAGAAAAAAATAACGAGCGAACAACTCGGAATGACCCCACATGTTCATACTTCTACACAGAGACACAGGGCGTAATAATTTGGATGCCGTTTGGGCACTGTGATACTCACAGCGCGTTAATCTTTGTCTTCCAAAGCTATGATGTCCTCTTTGTCCAGGGTGGTCCAATGTAGCATTTACATTAAGTGCACAGTTCCGCTGCTACTCTGAGGAATAAATACCTTGCTTATAGTCAGTGCTGGATCTGCATACTTGAATCTCACTACACGCAATGCAGCTGTCTCTGCTGTCAGCCCCGAACAATAGATTACCCTTGCCAGAAAAGAGGGTTTACTTTTACTGTAATCATCAGAAGAATAAACAATATATGTATGTACAATTCAATTCTGTGTTGTCAAATTGTTTGCGCTTGTTGTATAGCTTAGAAATGATGACTTTACAACAATGTGCTGCAGCAGATAGCTAATCGACATACAAAACTCACCACAACCTATTATTCTGTGTGTTCCGCATTGTTTGTGCGACATGAAAACACTGGGATACTTTTTTCCAAACATCTGTGCTCCCAGCTTACATTTATTGCCTTTTCCCAGGGCCCAGGGATGTGTGATTGATGAATGCTTTATTTTAAACAGATTTCTGATGTTCTCTATTAATTGATATGTTCTGGAAAATATTTAGCAGAAGGCCACAAGGTATGAAGAGCATTGGTTTATATTAACTCCTTCTTTGATATTGTTCTAGGCAGTTTCAAAAACGTGTCAGTACTTTTGCATCCAGCAACTTTTTGTGAAGTTGTGGTATAGTATATGTTCAACCTGCGAACAATGGGGGTCATTCCGACCCGTTCGCACGCAGCGGTTCTTCACTGCGGTGCGGACGGTTCGGAAATGCGCATGTGCGGCGGACACTTTGCGCACGCGCATTGTTGCCTGGCGACGATCGTCGCCGGGCAACAACGCCGCCAGCGACAAATGTGATCGCAGCGGCGATCGCAAGAAGATGGATAGGCGGGAGGCGTGCCGGGGCGGATACTCACCGTTTCCAGCCGTTTTCGGGGAGTGGTAAGAAAAACGCAGGCGTGTCCAGGCGAACGGAGGGCGGATGTCTGACGTCAAAGCCGGGACCTGCATCGCTGGATCCGTCGCACAGGGTAAGTAGGTCTAGGGCTAGTCTTGTTTTGTGTGAAACTTTTTTAGCATAGCAGGGCTGCACAAGCGTTCGCAGCCCTGCTATTCTAATATACACTCCCCCATAGGCGGAGATTAGTTGATCGCACCAGCAGCAAAAAGTTGCTACGTGCGATCAACTCGGAATGAGGGCCCACTGGAAAACGAAGGTAAAACAGAAAACAGTGAACTCAGGGCACAATTCATGTTTGCATGGAATTGCACAGATGCAAGGAAGTGGATGCGCAATTCTGTGTAATTAAAATTCAAAAGCAGCAGGGGGCATGCATTTGCAAGGTTCGAGTACTGAGGACATAGCCTCGGATCACCATCGGACCATCGGTTGCGTATCACAATGTTTTTAAGTGCCGGTAAGCCTGCGTAAGCTGAAGCTAGCTCAGGTTGGCTGTCAAATCCGGACACCTGGGTCCAGCAAGTATGTGTCCGACGACGCAGACCCTGGACCCACCATGCCTTCAAAACAGGAGTGACGCCCCTGTTTTGAAGAACGGAGTCAGGTGCCTCTACCCAAACACCGCCGCATGTCAATTAGGCTGAGCCTCACAGGGGACTACGGGCGATATCACAAGATCCATTCTGCACATGCGCAGACCCCACACCATCGGCTTTGTATGTAAACCATCGGGTCTATTCAGGGCTGGATTAAAAGCCACATGGGCCTTGGGTTGAAAATGATCATGGGCCTAGTATAAGAACTGGACAAGCTGTGACTAGTGGCTTGTGGACTTGTACACCCCCTAAATTATCAGCCCCAATGCCTACCTCTGGAGGGGCCCTGATGCAACTTTTTTTTTCATGAGTGAATTTTTCAATAAAATTGATGGAGTTTTTTAAGTGTGTGTTGTTAAAATAAGGTTATTTTAGTGATAGAATCATCACTCGTCTCGCTTGTGCATTTTAACACTAAAAATCAGATTTCACCTCTTATTTTTATGTACTTTGGTTTGGAGGTCATTCCGAGTTGTTCGCTCGCTAACTGCTTTTAGCAGCATTGCATACGCTAGGCCGCCGCCCTCTGGGAGTGTATCTTAGCTTAGCAGAATAGCGAGCGAAAGATTCGCAGAATTGCGAATTGAAAATTCTTAGCAGTTTCTGAGTAGCTCCAGACCTACTCACAGATTGCGATCAGCTCAGCCCGTTTCGTTCCTGGTTTGACGTCACAAACACGCCCTGCGTTCGGCCAGCCACTCCCCCGTTTCTCCAGACACTCCCGCATTTTATCCTGGCATGCCTGCGTTTTTCCGCACACTCCCAGAAAATGGCCAGTTTCCGCCCAGAAACACCCACTTCCTGTCAATCACACTCCGATCACTTCAACGATGAAAAATCTTTGTGAGTAAATCTACTAAGTTTTGTGCTAAAATACTAACCGCATGCGCACTGCGTACCATGCACATGCGCATTTTTGCCTTAATCGCTCCGTTGCGAAAATCGGCAACGAGCTAACAACTCGGAATGACCCCCTCTATGTATGGTTATAGCTCTTCACCAATAACACCATGACTACCAGGCTTCTAGTGCAGCATAGCTGCTATTACAGCTTGGATGCGCGTCGTTTAGCACTGCAGGAGCTGCTGGGAGTTGTAGTCTAGCTCTGTGATTTGCGCTCTTTAAATAGCGTGAAATGTGCATTCGTTTTAACTTACAATTCCCTACAGCCTACAGAACTTCTCTGTGTGACATTCCCAGGGATGGTGGAGCCTGAGTAGGCCTGTCCTAGGAAGGAGGCTGGGAGCAATGAAAGGTGAGAAGGAGCCCGGGACAATAAGGTAATTTTGCTAATAATAAGGCTGCTTACTAAAGAGAATGGGGAGGGGGGAAGAAGAGAGTGCTGTGAGGTGATTAATGAAGTGGGGGTCCTGTGAGGCAGACTTGCCTACTCTCCTGGAATGGCCGGAAGGCTCCCGAAAATCGGGTGACCCTCCCGGCCCCCCGGAAGAGCAGGCAAGTCTCCCGATTACAGGGGTCCCCCCCTGCCCGGCCGCCCACTTAGCGAGTAAAGTAGGCGGTCCGGGCAGGCGATGACGCGATTTTTGTTGAATCGCGTCATCATAGCCACGCCCCCTGCTGTATAATGCCGGTAATAGCGGCATTACACAGCGGGGGACGGGGCTTACACGACACGATTCCCTTGGTCACGCCCCGGCCCGCCTCCGCCACACCCCCGGCCCGCCTCCGTCCCGCCCCCCTCTGCACGCACATAGCAGCTCGCCCCCCTGCCGAGCCGACCTAGCTGCTCTCTCCCAGAGAGAGCAGCCAAAAAGTCGGTAAGTATGCTGTGAGGTGATTACTGAAGAGGAGTGTGGTTAGGTGATTATTGAAGGGGGGAGTGCTGTAAGAGGTAGACATCAAAGGGGCCGGGGGGAGGGGTGCTGTAACCAGGGAAGGGGCTCACTGTATGGCCCATTTTCAAGGTCTCCACTCCACCACCCCGTTCTCAGCCATTTGGGCCTTGAGGTCCTTGCAAGGACAGCAAGGCCCTTTGGACCTGTTGCTTATTGTGAAGGGGACCCCATAACAGTTCAAGCTTCAGGGTCCGAAAAATGTAGGTCCGCCACTGAGTAGGTGTGTTGCAGTGGTAGTAGCAGGGGCACAGGAGCAGTGGTAGAGCTAACAGCAGTGCTACTGAAGTAATTGTAGGGGATACTGTACAATCATAGTCAGACAGGCACAGCTGTCCCTCTTCCATTTTTTCCCTGGGCCTTTAGGAATAAACTTAATTTCCTGTTGTTGTCTGTGTGTGATAGACCCGTACATGTATCTCTCCTGCTAAGCTGTTTCTTGGAAACTCTAAAACAAATTAATTCTCATGATAACTACATCATACTTGCCTGCTTGCGAAAAAGCATTTCAGGGAGATTGTGACGTAACACCTATCAGCGTAGTCATAAAAATGACTTACATTCAAATGTAAATGAGCCCCAAAGTTAGTAAGTTCTACTTGTCTAAGAAAATACACTAATATTTTTCAGGATTTGTTCATATATTAGAGGTTCCATATAGTATAAGTGGCCACAAGAAACCTGGTTGGAGGGATGGTTTATTTACATTTTCCCAGCTGCTGCTATGACTGCAGCTGCTGGGTGAGGTGGTCCTGCTCACAGCAGACGCTGGGGGAGAGTGCAGTGAACGTTCCTTTGAGAGGAGCATCTGCGGGAAGATTCCATTCTTGCAGAAGCCCATGCTGTGTATCTGGCTGGTCGCATCGTTTGTGACCAGATCAGATAATGCACTTGCTGGTGTTGTTGCATACAATGCGACTATGCCAGGCAAGAGTTTAAAGAAAAAGAAAAGTCACAGGGATGCGTGCATCCAAGCTATGGATAGTCCTAACATGCAGAGATTCAGTTCTCTCGCCAAGCATTGATGTTTATGCCCCTTAGTACCTTATACTAATATGAGTATCCATATGGCTTGATGCATAAGGTCTCACCACCCAATGCTTTTACGTCCAAAGCCACCATCATTAGTACGGCACTTACACCAGCCCTGCACCATATGCACGCCTCAAACTAGCGTGGCAGTGCCCAAGGCATTCCTATGAGATGGAACTTTATGCGGTTTCAAGGTAGCCTCCAAGTTGCCATAAAGGAGCACCAATTTGATCGCAAACAGATCCTGCCATGCAATTGCTTTCTGTAGCAGTCTGCAAACATTGGGGGGATGGGTCTACTTTTGGACTTGCAACCAACTCATTCCCTTAATGTTTTATGTTCCTCATTGGCTTTTGACTACATTGGTTCTGGTGTATTGTTAGTGAGGGAGCGGTAGAGAACATATGTATTAAGCCTGGAGAAGGCATAAGGAAGTGATAAACCAGTGATAAGTGCAAGGTGATAACACACCAACCAGTCAGATCCTAACTGTTAATTTGCATATTGGAGCTGACTGGCTGGTGCGTTTATCACCTTGCACTTATCACTGGTTTATCACTTCCTTATGCCTTCTCTAGGTTAATACATCTACCCCATAGATTGTAAGATCCTCTTTGCAAGGACTGATGTGGCTGGATTCAGTTTAGTGTATTACAGCCTATGGAATATTTTGGGTATATACAAGTAAAGTAATAATAATAATTAAAAAAAAAACATATTTTGTATTATAATAAAAGCTCTCTGCAGACACCAATTATATGTGCCTACCATGTAGGTCCTCAGCGATATGATGTTGCTAGGATAAGAATACGACTGATAAATCTTATCGGCAGTTTAATCTTCAAATCTCTCCACAATATATGATATTGTGTACAAGTCAAACCAAATAGAAATTACTATCATTTAAATTAACACACCTCAGAAAAGATAAATTTAGGAATCACAGCCATCAACTTGTCTAGTTGAAGAGTGAAGACATCCATGGTTGAGTCACATTATTCTGACCACCAGCTAATAGCCAGAGTAACCGCCACGTGCAGCATGGAGAGCAGCTAGATAGGCTGAACTGTCGTTTTAGGTTTTGGTTCATCTTGACGGTGAGCTGCTCTACTGTAGCCCATCGGTCGGCCATCACGCACCTTCGTAGCCGACGTTCACCTCTCACATCAATTCCACGTTGGTTATTCGCAATGGTGCCATTTGTCCAGACACTTTCACCACAGCAGCATGCGAACAGGTCACAAACTGCGCTGTGTCAGAAATACTCCACCATTAGCCCGAAAGCCAATAATCATCCCTTTTTGCAACTCGGATAAATTGACCCTTTTACCCATGACAGCAACGAGTGGTATGTGTGCAGACAGCCTATTGTACACCTTATATACCCAGCAGGCCAGCGCACTACACATGATGTACTTCATGGGCTATGACCTGCTGACGTCACATGTAAGCAGTGTCGGACTGGGGCATGAAGGGCCCACCGGGGGGATGCTGTGGTAGGGGCCCATGTTTAGTGGTGTGGCCAGTTTCCAAAGAGGGTGTGGCCAGCCACCACAGGGGGCTTGGCTAACCATTAGAGAGTGCATGTCTAGGTCTTATTTCAAAATGGATTAAATACATTTTTTCCCTCAAAATTTCTAACTCAATACCCCATAATGACGTGAAAAAAGTTTTTTTGAGATTTTTGCAAATGTATTAAAAATAAAAAACTAAGAAATCACATGTAAATAAGTATTCACAGCCTTTGCTCAATATTTTGTTGATGCACCTTTGGCAGCAATTACAGTCTAAAGTCTTTTTGAATATGATGCCACAAGCTTGGCACACATATCTTTGGGCGGTTCTGCCCATTCTTCTTTGCAGCACCTCTCAATCTCCATCAGGTTGGATGGAAAGCGTCGGTGCACAGCCATTTTCAGATCTCTCCAGAGATGTTAAATTGGCTTCAAGTCTGGGCTCTGGCTGGGCCACTCAAGGACATTCACAGAGTTGTCCTGAAGCCACTCCTTTGATATCTTGGCTGTGTGCTTAGGGTCGTTGTCCTGCTGAAAGATGAACCATCGCCCCAGTTTGAGGTCAAGAGCGCTCTGGAGCAGGATTTCATCGAGGATGTCTCTGTACATTGTTGCATTCATCTTTCCCTCTATCCTGACTAGTCTCCCAGTTCCTGCTGCTGAAAAATATCCCCACAGCATGATGTTGACACCACCATGCTTCACTGTAGGGATGGTATTGGCCTGGTGATGAGCGGTGCCTGGTTTCCCCCAAACATGATGCCTGGCATTCACGCCAAAGAGATCAATCTTTGACTCATCAGACCAGAGAATTCTGTTTCTCATGGTCTGAGAATCTTTCAGGTGCATTTTGGCAAACTCCAGACGGGCTGCCATGTCCTTTTTACTAAGGAATGGCTTCCGTCTGGCCACTCTACCATACAGGCCTGATTGGTGGATTGCTGCAGAGATGGTTGTTCTTCTGGAAGATTCTCCTCTCTCCACAGAGGAATGCTATAGCTCTGACAGAGTGACCATCTGGTTATTGGTCACCTTCCTGACTCGGGCCTTTCTCTCCTGATAGCTCAGTTTAGACGGCCGGACAGTTCTAGGAAGAGTCCTGGTGGTTCCGAACTTTTTCTATTTACGGATGATGTGCTCATTGGGAACTTCAAAGCAGCAGATATTTTTCTGTACCTTTCCCCATATTTGTGCCTCGAGACAATCCTGTCTCGGAGGTCTACAGACTATTTCCTTTAACTTCATGCTTGGTTTGTGCTCACACATGCACTGTCAAGTGTGGGACCTTCTTTAGACAGGTCTGTGTCTTTCCAAATCATGTCCAATCAACTGAATTTACTACAGGTGGACTTCAATTAAGCTGTAGGAACATCTTAAGGATGAACATGGCAAAGGCTGTGAATACTTATGTACATGTGATTTCTTATTTTTTTATTTTTAATAAATTAGCAAAAATCTAAAAAAAAATTAAAAAAAAATTTCACATTGTCATTATGGGGTATTGTGTGTAGAATTTTTAAGGAAAAAAAATTAGTTTATTCCATTTTGGAATAAGGCTGTAACATAACAAAATGTGGAAAAAGTGAAGTGCTGTGAATATTTCCGGATGCACTGTATATATAGTAAATAGGGCTAGCACATGCATGATAATGTACCAGATTAATAAAAGCAATGTGTTACAACTGAGGGCCTGAGCTGACGGAAGGCAGCCTCAGTTGTAGGGGCTGAGATGTACCGGAACCTGGGAGGTTGTATCAGACCCCTGGACATGTAAGTAACATGAAGAGAAACCGCCCGAAGGCGTGACCACGACAACTTGAGTAAAAGTCAATGATATTTATTTATGACAAACTCCATGCATCACAGTAGCAGTAAAAAGTAACATAAAAATCAGCAGAGAAATAATAATACAGTTCCTGGGTACTACAGGGTGGCAGGGGCCACAGAGCTCTGGTGGTATGAGACAGTTTTTATTATCTGCAAGTTGGAAAGTCCTTACCAGGCTCAACTGTAGCAATGAGGAAAGCCCAGGGTCGTACCAGCTGGTGTTCCAGGGAAAGCTGGACTGCTGTAGATAAAATGCTGCTGTGGGTACTGGTTAGAACCAGACAGGTGTTGGCACGGAGTGGATACTGGCTGGAACCAGTTAAATAATAAATAAAGCTTGAGAGCGATGCAATGTAGAAGAAATGTAGAATTTGAGAGCGGAGAAATAATAATACCGGTGGAGAGTGGTAAACTGCAGAAAGGACACCGGCCCTTTAAGAGAAGCTGTACACTGCTGGAAGCTGAGCTGGAAGCAGGTGATGTTGTAGCTGGAAACAGGTGAGTCCAGAATGGATCGGAGAGTCAGGCTACACCGCAGATGGAATGCTGGTGCGGGTCTCTATAGCAGAAGTCTGGAGACAGGAGCTGGAACCTGGAAGACATTCACAGAAGAGAGACAAACTGGAACTAGGTTTGACAACCAAAGCACTGACGCCTTCCTTGCTCAGGCACAGCTTACTTATACCTGCAGCAATGAAGGGGTTGGCTAGGCAATTATGCAAATCAATAATACTGACAACGGATTGGTAGGAATGATCAGCTGACAGAATCCAAGATGGCTGCGCCCATGCAGACACTTGGAGGGAAGTTTGGATTGTAATCCATGTGGTCTGGAAAACAGTAATGGCGGCGCCGGCCACCGGAGACAGGAGACGCCAGGCTGACAGATGCACATCCGACCACGCGGACACAGCGGAGGCCGCGGCTGACGTAATCGCCACTCTGAATGCAGAAGCTCAGGGACGGCGGCGGAGGCCGCGGGAGACGCCATGCCAGATGTATAAGGCGTTACTGTGACTGCGTCCAGAGAGACAGGAGAGGATGCGGGAATGTGCACATCAGGATAACAGATGGGATCCGGTCCTGGAGTGCTGAGCCAGCCTTAGGAGGCATCTGATAGGTAAGAAATGGCGTCCAGATACCCGGATCGTGACACAATGCACTTTAGAAAATATACCATAGTCCTGTGCAGTAGTAGATTTACCACTAGACACCCAAGGCAGCCTCTTAGGGCCCGGCGTGTCCCAAGGGCCCCATTGACGGGACTGGTTCATGGAGCCATTTCTTATTGCCGGTGGATAATACTCCTGGGTCATGGCAGCCTGTTTAAAAAATACAGTGTTCTGGCCAGCGCTGATCGGGAGCTGGCCTCTCCGCATTAAAACCACAGTGAGCTGGAGGGAGGCCCCGCCTTCAGTTGCTCACAGCTCAGGGATAGCGTAACACTGATAGTGGCTGCCAATGTCTAATGCCTGGCCACGCAGTGCCACACCGCACAGCCACGACATGCCAGAGAAAAGGTTGCACTGCTCCACCCGGCTCCTGAACTCTGCCCAGTGGCCATACAGAGATCGTTGGCAGCCTGATACACAGTATTCATTGAAGCAGCAGCCGGAGGATATGGGGCAGCTCTGGAGGCTGCTGTTGGTGTGCAGGGGCCAGGAAGGTGCAGCAACCCCAGGTTAGTGTTCCCATGCCCCCTGCCCATTGCCCCACATTTCATCAACCTACACCCATTCCAGTGTCTCCAACCTCTCCAGCCCAGTTTTCCCCAACATCTCACTGCTCCCCACATCCCAGTACCTTTCACCCTGCAGCTCAGTGTCTCCCTCCTTCCCTCCCTAGCCAGCACACTGCCCCATCTCACTTCCTCCCACCTAATACCCCACAACCAGTCCAGGCACAGTGTCGTCCCCCAGTCATCCTAATGCTCCCCTTCTCCAGCCCACTGCCCCATCTCACTATCTCCCATCTATTACACCCCCAACCAGTCCAGACACAGTCTCCCTCCCTTCAGTCATCCTAATGCCCCCCTTCTCCAGCCTAGTGTTACCCCTCCCCAACCAGCCCACTGGCCCATCTTATTTCCACCACCTACAGTAGTACCTCGCAGAATGTCCCCCCATCCCCCTCAGTCATCCAAATGTCCTCCCTTCTCCAGCCTGGTGTCCCTCCCTTCCCATCCGGCCAACTGCCCCCCCCCCTCCCCTCCCATGTGACGTCACATGAACAGAGATGGGCCCAGCTTGTCATGTGCCCAGATAAGGAGTGACTGAAGAGGGTGGGGTACATGTTCAGTGGTTGCTTACACCTGTCTGTGCCCAGTGTCTGCTACAATAGGGGAGTGGGGCATACATTGACTGGGGTATACACTGACTAAAATCAGATGGGGCACACACTGAATATTGTTTGAGGAAGGGGGGCCCCAAATAGTGTCTTGCTTAGGGCCCCATGAAGTCTAAATCTGCCTCTGATCCTGTGCAGTATAATGTAACATTTACATAATACATAATTCAAGTGCACAGTCTGAAACCCTATAAGAGGAGGTGGGGCTCACCAGGCAGTGGGGCCCTTTGGGGGTTTCCCCTGTGGGCCAGTCCAACCCTGCATGTAAGAGGTGGTCACAATAATGTGATTCAACCGTTTATATGCCTATTTATTATAGTCACACTAATCTCAGCAACACAATATAATATATTTGTATAACTTAATTGTGGCAATAAAATATTACGTAGCAAAGTGATTATACATTAGTTGAGCTTTTTCCGCTTCCATGCAAAAGAGCAATTAGGGTTACTTGTCGCTATGGAGACCGTGTCCCGCTACTGAGTATATGGGTCCAGTTCCACAACTTTGTAAAGAAGAGTTGGCAGAATAATACAGCTTTGAGTAACTGATCCTCCAAGATCCAGACAACATTATCCAAATGGTCTCACCCAGGATTCATTGTCATACAAGTGATGCAATCACTGTCAGTATATTGGGAGCACTGTAGCAAAACAAGTATTTTTTTTTATTACAGTAAGGATTTAACAAGAATTGCATTTACATATGATGAATAATCAGGCACATTAGTGGAACATTTAACGAGCTGTTCCAAAGCAGCAATCAGATCGGATTAGCCAGGTTGTAATTGTGTTGAGCTGTGCATTCCAAAGGCAGCCCTTCTTCCAGAATGCAATTGTTTAAGGCCAGGGAGAGATCAGTAGATATGGCCACAAAAAAATGACTATACTTAAAAGACATAAAGATCATGGTAATCATTAAAACCAGAAGTAATGATGATATTTAAACTATAAATCTAATAAATTTAGGTTTCTCTTTGCCTTTGAAGTCTCAGTGGACAAGTTCCCATTGGGCTCATCTTAATATACTGTCTCATATCCTTTTTAAAAAGGCTATATCGCTACTGGGAAATTCCTAAAAATGTCTATTAATCTGATGTTCAGACTTTTGTTTGGCTTGAAGGGCGTAGCTACCATAGGTGCAGGGAGTGCAGCTGCTATGGGGCCCAGAGCTGAGAGGGGCCCACCTTCCCTGTCACAGTTACATGTGTTCTATACAAGGGTGTAGCTACCATAGGTGCAGGGAGTACAGCTGCTATGGGGCCCAGAGCTGAGAGGGGCCCACCTTCCCTGTCACAGTTACATGTGCTATATACAAGGGCGTACAGATGCTACTATAGTTGCAGGGAGTGCAGCTGCTATGGGGCCCAGAGCAGAGAGGGGCCACCTTCCCTGTCACACTTATACCTCTTTCACACAGCACAAATAACCCAGTATTAACCAGGTATATTGCCAGGTCAACACGGGTCGCTGTGCGTTGTGAAAGGGTCACGCTAGAAATCCCGGATTGCCTGACCCGGTAATTCAACCCAGGTTATAAGAAGGGTTATTCCTGGGTAATTACCGGGTCAGGCGCAGTGTGAATGGGTTACCCGAATTGACGTGACCCGGTACCCATTCACTGCATAGGGAGAGGCGACGCAGAGATTATGTCATCTCGCAGCGCCGCCTCCGCCCGTGATGCCGACTCCATCCCTGCCTCCGGATGGCAACCTGACCTGGCATATTACTGGGTTGGGATGGCGGTGTGTAGGGTCCAATGTCGGATCCCACCCAGGAAGGACCCGTTTCCAATTCCCGAGTGGGATCCGGCATTGCAATCTGAAAGCGGTATTACAGGTGCTATATACAAGGGCGTAGCTAACATAGGTGCAGGAAGTCCAGCTGCTATGGGGCCTAGAGCTCAGAGGGGCCGCCTTCCCTGTCACAGTTACATGTGTTATATACAGGGTGTAGCTACCATAGGTGCAGGCAGTGCAGCTGCTATGGGGCTCAGAGCTGAGAGGGGCCACCTTCCCTGTCAGTTACATGTGTTATATACAGGGTGTAGCTACCATAGGTGCAGGCAGTGCAGCTGCTATGGGGACCAGAGCTGAGAGGGGCCACCTTCCCTGTCACAGGTGTTATATACAGGGTGTAGCTACCATAGGTGCAGGGAGTGCAGCTGCTATGGGGACCAGAGCTGGGAGGGGCCACCTTCCCTGTCACAGGTGTTATATACAGGGTGTAGCTACCATAGGTGCAGGGAGTGCAGCTGCTATGGGGACCAGAGCTGAGAGGGGCCACCTTCCCTGTCACTGTTACGTGTGTTATATACATTTTTCACCATCGGTAGATACATAGTGGCCCTTACAAACTTTTGCCTTGGGGCCTGCAGTATATCTAGGTATGCCCCTGGACCTCCTGCTCATTGTAATGTGGTATGAAATGGAGGCCATTATAATGTTACATAATAAGAACTGGGACATGTGGCACAGTATAAAGTGGAGGCACTATAGTGTGGCATAATATGAACTGGTGACACTATGGGGTCTGTTCATGAAGCAGTGAAAAGTGTGGAGAAGTGAACCAGTGGAGAAGTTGCCCATGGCAACCAATCAGCTGCTCTGTATAATTTTATAGTATGAAAACTATAAATATTAATTCAATGCTGAAAATTGCAGGTTGGTATGGAAGGGCGGGGCTTAAATTATGTGACTAGCCAACATTTTAGACCTACACCTTCCTCGAGGATCCGTCATGACATGGAAGTCTAGCCACGCCCCCCAAAGTGCTAAGCTGCTTCTCCTCTCCTGGCTTCTCCCGAAAAGGACTAAGAAAAAGTTGGGTGTAGATTAAAAAATCGACAATGAACAGGTCGGCAGTCAATAGGTCGACACCAAATGGTCATCAGGGTCAAAAGGTAGACAGTACAAAAGGTTGACAGATGCAAAAGGTCGACAGCGTCAAAAGTTCGTCATGGAAATGGTCGACACGAAAATGGTCAACAAAAGTTTTTTTGTGTGCCATTTTGTATATTTAACCATAGCTAAGCAAAATTAGTGGAAAAGTGTACCTTCAAGGAGGTCACTTCGCTTTCCACACTTCGGGCAAGGTGTTTTGCTGCGCTCAACACAGGTTACTATTCCCAATCATAGTCCACATGAATGGTAAATGAATAAAAGTAAAAAATTAAAAACAGACAAACTTGGGTCGGCCATGTGTGTGTCAACCATTGGCATGACAACTTTTTGTACTTGTTGACCTTTCATCTGTCGACCTATTGTACCTATCAACCTTTTGTACCTGTCGACCTAATGCATGTCCCCCATATGGTGTCAACCTAATGACTTTTGATCTATCAATCGAAACCGCAAAAAGTCTCTAAGTATGTCTTGGTGTTCATATAGAAGCTAAAGAGTCCTTGTCACTTTGCTCACAAATTGTAAGGTACAAAGAAAACCATGAAAGTAGATATATAGTAAATGAATCTATTTCTAAGCAAGAGTAATAAAAAAAACTTTTCATCAACAAGGAGAGGCACTGTCACACATCGGGGGCTTAGTCTCACATACCCCTCCACCCCTCACACATTGCAGTTGCCTGCAGTATTTCTGACCTCCTGGTTGATTTCATTGCCTGGACTACATGGGCATAGCTATGTAGGATGCCGCCAGGTGACTGATCCATCCAGTCAGATTCTGAATGCTGCGCTCACATGACCTCTAGATCCAATGACAGCCTGGAGTGACCTATTTAAACCTCCTCTCGACTCCAGAGCATTGCCAGAACAACACACTTCCTAGTAAAGGTTCACCCTGGCTTTGGGTCTTGCTGCATCTGCAAGTGCCAGTTCTCCTGTTAACCACTTTACTGGCTAATATTTTTTCCAAACACTGCTCAGAGATTGTTGTTTTTAAGTATGAATTAGGTTAATAATATTTATTTAAAACATATCCAACACAATTTTTTTTTTAAATAGCATTTTTTTTTTATAAACCGGTGTAAACATGGATTGTTGATATATCAGACACTCGAAGATTGGAACCATTGTGACTTTACATTTCACACAGAGAAGGTGAGCGTTGCTTTCTTACATTTCTCCAGTGACTGCTAATCTCTGCTGTTGCGGGGAGGGGGGTGCCGCTGGGCTGCCCAATCAGCAGTGATCGGCATCAAGGCAGGCTCTGGGGGAAGGAACAAGGAAGCAGACGTCAGGGGGGTCCTTTTGAGAGTGGTAGCTTCTGTAAAATTATTTTCCAGCAGCCGCACAGTGGAAGTTTCTGACCATTTCAGAGAAAACTCGGCCTGGTGTGGTCACATCTTATGTGATCCCGCTAGGCAAGTTGTTAAATTCACAATTGACAGCATTCCTACTGGTCTCTCTAAGGGGCCTATTTATCACCACCTGCATCTGATGATGCGGATGACAGGTGATAAAGACGACCCAACTCGTACTGCGATAATTGAGTACATCGCATGGATGTATCAAATGTCGCATGCAGGGACAGATCTTGCGAGCCTCTCCGCAGCATCATCAGGGTATTTTTCGTAAAAAATAGCCTGATGTCCTGCTACGCATGCACTGCAACCCGTCGCTGCCGCCGCCGGGATTCATCGGACACACATAGCTGATCACACTGCCCTTTAATAAATTTAAGTGATACTAAAATGATGTTAAAAGGGTGTGAAAACACCCTTTTTCACATTATTTTAGTAAAAATAATGTTAATAAATGGGCCCCAAAGTGGTGGGTCTGCATACTGCTACATCAGCTCTTCTGCTATATCTACAAGGGGTGTAGTATGTTATGCCGGCGCTTGGGATCCCGGTGCATGGCATACTGGCGCCAAGATCCCGACCTCTGGCATGCTGGCAGCGGGGTGAGCAGGCACGGTGGCACACTACTCTATTTATTCTCTATCCAGGGGTGTCGTGGACACCCCAAGAGGGAGAATAGTTGTCGGTATGTCGGCTGTCGGGATTCAGCGTCGGTATGGTGAGCGCCGGGATCCCGACAGCTGGCATATCAATGCCTCCCATCTACAAGTATCAACACTCCAGCTATATACTCTAAATGCTGGTCTCCTCCCTGTTTACACTAAGGTTGATTCTTCTGCTGCATTAGCCTTTAGCACTAGAGCCTATATGCAATCTGGCCTCTGCTGGGCCCCGCTTCCAGCTCACTCATCAGGGACTCTCACAAGTCTTCTGTTACACCTGCTCTCAGTCTAAAGACCAGAATGCTCTTATTACCAGAATCGCCACAAAGTCCTAGTGTCCAGATCCCCTGTTAGCACATTATCGGTAGCGGGTGTTGTTTTGTTCATACGTTTGTAAATCCAGTCCTCAGGACACAGAGACATGTGAGTTCACTACTGTGCTGTTTATTCCATCCAACTCCAGGCACACTGCACACTGGACCACCCACTTCCCAGCATCCCCCTGGTCCGAGGGACCATCACTCAGGCTTCACAGATCAGTAAGGGAGTGTCTACAAATATTAAGCATTCTAATACACTAACATCACATCCTCTTTTCTTTAAAGATAAGCCCTGTACGCTTCAATGCAACAATTAACAACGTCATATTAAGAACATCATCTAACACGTTTCAATGAGTCTCTCAGGTCTGCGTATTTCCCTTTCATACACAGTCTGTGTTTCATCGACCATGTTGGACCTTTCTAGAATTATGGTTTGTTCACCATTATCAGGATCATCATACATGTCACAAAGAAAAATAGGAAAGATTGTCTCTTCGTTGGCGCACAAAAGGAGAAAAAGATGATTTAATCTAAAATATAACTTTTAATAGTAATCAATTAAAATAGATGTGAAATATATATGAAGATGTTTTATTAATAAAAGATATTATATCTATTAAAAAATATTCACTGTGTCACTTGTTTTATTTCCATTTGTATTGTTGTTATAAGGATCCAGACCATTCGTAACAATTTGACAGTTTCTATGTAAACATATATCCATCAATTATTGTGATTTTTGGCTGGTGTGTCACTTAACAGGGGACCTAAGAGGAGGCTTGTGTGGAGTAAGTTCCCTGCGCTCCTATCTAATCTTGATATAGGTATATTGCAAACAGGTATCCTTTCCACACTCTTGATTTATCACAGAAAGAGAATCCCGTGATATAATGCACCTTTTAGATGCGGTGCTATTTATCTAACACCTCCGTCCTGTAATTACTCATACAGAATTAATGCTTGCCTGTTCGTATTGTCAGGCTGAATTATTGAAGCAAAAGCACTGTAACAAGTTGGACCATACAATGTTGCGGTCTCCTCTTAGATTGACACAACACTATAACCATTTGCTTCTCTCCTATTACAAGGAGATTTGTAGGGTATGATGGGATAAATTAATATATAATATGCTTATATTCAGCATCACATGCGTGTCTTTACGATTTTATCCCATTATATTATAAACAGAGGGCCATTAAAAATAGGAGGAAGCCACACTATTTTGTATCATGTAACTATAATTATACACGTATGTCGTGTTCTTGTTATGTGCTATGTATGTAGTGCAGAGTTGATGGTATAATGATTTTCTCTTTTATGTCTCAAAGGATATCACAGTATGTGAAAGCAAGGGATCACTGAGATCTATGCAGTAAATAATGTCTCTATTTATTCATTTATATGGCTATTTCTGTTGCATACAAATTGAATTACATCTAAAGTGTCTTTGCAGCAGTGATTTAATACAAATATAGCCTATATTGTACTGATTCACTATGATTGTCAGTGCAAGCTTTCGTACAATCTCTTTTATTGTGTATGTGTTTGATCATTTCATACTTATACTGTCTCATTTGACATACAATGTTAATATTATTATCTCATACGTTTCTCACGGAGTAAAGGCACACGGCCACTGAGACATGTGTGATGTATTATTTCTGCATACATACGTATAGCCGCACGTGATTTAATTACTATCAGCGTATTTCTGCAACGGCTGTTTTAATTGTAAGTGTAATCTGTGTTGATTCCCCCGATACTGAAAGAGTCAGTGATTTTTCTATTACGAGTGGTTAACCCCCATCAGCATATCATTGCGACAGCTGTTTGAATGTAATTTATACTGATTCCCCCGAACTCATTACTAAGAAGATCAGTACTTGTTCTATTACAGGTGTTATAATTTAACCGCCATCAGCGTATCACTGCAACAGCTGTTTTATTTTTAAGTTTGAACTGTGCAAATTCCCCCGAGTTCAATATTAAGAGTATCCACACTTATTCTCTTGCGAGTATTATAATTTAGTCACCATCAGTGTATTACTGCAATAGTTGTTTTAATTAAAGATGTAATCACAAATGTGTTTTTGATCACCGTCAGCACCTCCCCATATCGGCTATAAATACGTATGTGGCGCCTGTATATTAACTATCATAGGTACATTACTAACGGTGTCCATATACATTCGTCCTGTTACACAATAATATAACTCTCTTAGTTGATCAGCATCTCACTGTAGTGACTTCTAATACGTATGTGATACCTATTGTATTGGTTCACACAGATCCGTTGCTATCATAGTTCATACACATTATCTTACTACATACTCATATGGTTCTTTTAATGGCTCCCTCAACTCCCTCTTTATCTAGCTAAATTGTTAGTCTGTCGATACGAGTGATCCTATTCCTATTTCATATATCCATTAGCTATATTATTTAAACTAGTGATTTCAACATTTTCAGTGAATGCAGCAGGCAAATTTATGCCGCTCTGAAACGCCACCAACGTGCACGTTTCACATCAGCTTCCTCAGGGCAAACACGATTGTCCTAACGAGGATGGCTATAAAGGGAGAATCAGCCAATCAATTCAAATCAACGTGACGTGTCACATAGTCATGTGACACGTCATCTCTATCCGTACTCATACTGACGTCGTGATTAAGGGTGCATAACTATTTACACTGCCCATATGAGTCTCCAATAAAGTACTCATTACATCCGAGAAACCCAGACGGGAATAAAGATAATAATAATCCCCTGCCGTAAGTTTGAAGGTATATTGCTTGGATACTTAGCCGGACTTCTTCAAAAGATTTATAATAAAAATGGGAACGTTTAGTTATTCACTTTGAGAGATGTCAAATAATGTATATTGTAATGTATAAATTCCCATAACTAATCTGATGTACCTCATAAAAAGGGGGAGAAATAGGTAGGGGAGGGAAATGGAAAGTGATATCTGTGAATAGAATTTTTTAAATTATTATGTGTTAAGGACTGATGTTCAGTCAATATTGACCTCACATGAGTGTGCTGGTATGGTGTGAAATATGTGTGATTATATATAATAAATAAATGGCAGAATTGGTACCTCGTGATTGTGCCTGTGTGATGAGTGTGAAAATTATTAATAATGAATAAAGTGAAGTGAATCTTCTGTAATATGTTAGAAATGTGATATGAACATATTCATATATGTTGGAATGTGTGAGGTGACGGAAAAGTAAAAAGTGATTAATGTGATACGTGAAATGGTGTGCCATAAAAAATTAATAAATAAAGTGAAAAATGAAAAACAGTATGTGGGGTGTGCTTTTTGCCCACACCATATACGTGTGGAAAACGTGTAAATAAAGTGAGATTGAAAAAATATATATGTATTTGTGAGTGAATTATATCTGTAATTGTGTATTAAATAATAATTTTATTGTCCTAAGGTTTACTATGTACAGGATCTCTGCTCCTATTGTATACTGAGTTATAAATACTTGCCATTCCCTTATTATCTTTTAGAATATACCAGATCAATAATACACAGTGAAGATGTGGAGTACACTTATTGTTTCCTAAAGCCATCATCTCATCATTCCCCTTCAAATACATAACTTGACAGAAATCCTTCCAATTTCTATACTGTATCCAATTGTCTTTCTAATATATCTCTGAATAAATGGATGAATATTTAGAGGTAAAGGACCATTTCATCATCTCTAGAACTTATATATGCGTCCTATCTCGTGACGGTTTGACCTCTGATGTACTATCTAGTGTGACTTCTTATATGCACACATAGGGTCAAAGTTAAATATGCCTACATATAAATAGTAGGGATGGATGAATGCCACTCTCATATGGAAGGTTCCGGATGATCTATCTTGGATATGCATACAGGTAAGTTCCACAGGTAAGTATGGTACAGATGTTATGATATGGCACTATGCTCAATATGATTCCTACTTTTACAAGAAAGGTAGGTAACTATTGTTTTCGTTTAGTCCCTTTGGATGTTGACAGCCCATCAAAAAAATCATTTTGCTCTCGAATCTGAGAAGATCTCCATCTATATCCCCCCCTCGAATATTTGGTTCGAAGTGTCTCATACCAAAAGCCTGGAGGCCCTTTGGGATCCCATTATGAAATTGTAGAAAATGACTAGCTACTGGAGTCAGAGTCTTAAATTTCAATTTGTCCTGCCTGGCATTCCTGATACTGCCAATATGCTCCAACAATCTTACCTTTAAAGGCCTGATTGTTTTTCCGATGTAAATTAAATTGCAGGGGCATATTAGTTCGTATACCACCCCTGTTGTGGTACAATCAATGTAGCTATTGATCTCCCATTTTCTGCCATACTTGTCCCTATAATCTGTTTTGGGGATCATATATTGGCAAGCTTTGCATTGTCTGCAGCAAAAGGATCCTTTCTTCTGATGTAGGGGTTTCTTTAGTGATGGTAGATGGCTTCTTACCAAATGATCCTTCAAATTGCGTGATCTTCTCCAACTGATTTGGACCTTATTTGGTAAGATCTCATTCAGATCATCGTCTGTTTTTAGGACTGGCCAATGGTTCTGTAGGATAGTATTTATTTCGCGCCATTTGTTGTTAAAAGTGCCTATAAATCGGACTGGCTCATCTCTTACTGTTTTGGGTTTAGGGACGAGTAGACATTCTCTGGAGTATGTTTTAATGTCTCGTTTAGCTGCTTTTAAAGCCCTATTACTGTATCCCCTCTGTTTCAACCTGTCTACCAGCTGTTGTTCTCTAATGGCAAAATTGGTTGGTTCTGAGCAATTCCTCTTGATGCGTAATAATTCGCCCTTTGGTATTCCTTTGATGGCTGTGGGCAAATGTGAGCTATCAGCATGAAGAATACTATTAGTGGACGTTTTTTTTCCTAAAGGTATCAGTAGAGATTGAGCCATCACTATTTATGTTTATAGTGAGGTCCAAAAAATTGATAGTTTCTTGACTCATTACACCTGTGAGTTTCAGGTTCAGATCATTGGTGTTAAGTATGATTATGAATTCTTCCAATAGATTCTGATCCCCATCCCAAAGGATGAGGACGTCATCTATGTATCTGAGATACAATAGGATGTGATCTGTGTATTTTGCATAATCATCCTGAAAGACCGTCTCCCTCTCCCACCATCCCAGGTAGAGGCCAGCATACGTGGGGGCACAAGCCGTCCCCATAGCTGTGCCTCTAACCTGGAGATAGTATCGTTCATTACATGTAAAGTAATTTTTCGTTAATATGAACTCAAGTAGGGAGAGGAGGAATGCGTTCAACTCATGTTGTATATTCATGTCAAGAAAAAATTTGATTGCACTGATACCTTTCGTGTGGTCTATGCTGGTATACAGGCTCTCGACATCATATGTCGCTAGCCACGTACCCGGGGTTACAGTGATGTTCTGAATTCGATTGAGAACATCCATGGTGTCCCTGACATAGGAAGGTAAGGCCAAGAGAAAATGCCGTAGGTACTGGTCCACATAAATACTGGCCTTTTCAGTCAGACTTCCCATGCCAGAGACAATCGGTCTCCCAGGTGGGTTGGTCTCGTTCTTGTGGACTTTGGGGAGTAGGTATAGGGTTGGAACAGTGGGTTTCTCTGTCTGCAAGAATTCAAAGTCTTTTTTAGGAATAATGCCTTGGGTTAGTGCTTGTGTGATGATGTTGTTATACTGAATCTGGAAATTTGATGTTGGGTTAAAGGTTAGAGGTTTGTAACAAGAGCGATCTCTCAATTGCTTATTCAGTTCCTTTACATAAAGAGTTCTGGGCCATAGGACCACATTCCCCCCCTTATCCGAGGGTTTGATAATGGTGTCCTGCCACTCGGAAATGTCTTTTAGGGCAGATCTTTCATCCCTTGTGAGATTATCATTCCGCACTTGGTGGAAATAATGTTCTTCAAACAACTTATCTAAATCTTTAGATACCAAGTCTAGATATACTTTGACTGGCGGGCAGATTTTAACATCTGGATAGAAAGTTGATTTCTTTTTAATTTTGGATGCATCATATGGTTGTAATTCATGAGAGTCTGTTTCATTTTCAGTATGCAGTTCTTCCAACATCCTTAGTATGGATTGATCTTCAGCAGATAGTGTTGTGGTAGATGGGGACTCTCGTGAGGAATTACTTTGTCCAGGGAAAGAATCCCTGTATTTGAAAAACTTCTTTAGTAATATTTTACGAGTAAAGAGGTGAAGATCCTTCTCACACTCGAAACGGTCAGGCTTGGTCACAGGGGAGAAGGAGAGACCTTTGGATAGGAGAGAAATCTGATTGGGTGTTAATATTCGCTCTGTCAGGTTAATGATACGTAGATCATCATCTGTTACTTCCTGTACTTTCTCTGTTCCCTGGGTTCTTCTCTCCAATCCCGCGTGTCTCGCTTTCTTCTTTCTCCTCTTCCCCCTCCTGATCTTATGTTTCCTCGACCTATATCCTCCCGAAGTTCCTTCGGAGTTTTCTCTAAAAAATGATATCTACCACGTTCTTTGTTGAACATACTAATAGTACCTTCCCCTTCTGATGAATCAACATCAGAGGTTGTGTAATTCGATACACTGTTCGTTCTCTCTCTTACTGCATAAGATTTCCATTTGTATGCTCTGTTTTGTGCGAAATCTGTTATGTCTCTGTGTAGTTTCCTACGTTTTCTCTCGATAATGACTTTCTCCACTTCCTCGATCTCTTTTTTATATTTATTATATGTTGTTTGAAATTTTTCCACTGTCTCAAACCTCTTCAACCTATCCCCCAAATCTGTGATCTCTTGGGTATATTTATTAAGTAGGATCTCATCATGTTTGATGAGGATCCTAATCAGTTCTTTCGAACACTGTGTAAGAGTGGTTTCCCATTCTTTTTGTAAATCTAAATTGGCCAGTTCAAAGGCCGGAAAAACCCTTGGTCTTAAGCCACGAGGTGTTACATTATTCTTAAGGTAGTTATCAAATGTGGTCTTGTTCCACCACGTTTTACTCTGTTTAATCAGAGTCTGTTTTAAGATAAAGAGATCCTCTGTACATACATGTCAGATGAAGGGTATTCTTCAGTCATGTTGTCTTCATTATGGTTAGGTTGAGATCTTAAATCCACCTGATTTCTTATTACTTCCGTTCCACGCTCTGTACGTATAGTATAAGATCTTGGTGCTACTTGTGCTTGCACAATACCTTTCTGCACCCAAATACCTTTCTCGTGATCTCTGAGACGGACTTGGTCCCCCGATGTTAGATCAGATAAGCGTTTTGTTCGTCTGTCATGGAACAGTTTCTGTTTCGCCTATTGACGTTCCTTACTCAGTCTGACCAACGCCGAGTTATGTGTATTAAGCAGTTCATCATGTATCGGGAGATTTGCTCTAATCCTCCTTCCCATCAGCATTTGTGCAGGAGAAAGTCCATTCTGTAAAGGTGTACTGCGGTAGATTAAAAGACTTTTGTAGAAATCTTCTTTACCTTCTTGAGCTTTTTTCATGAGACTCTTTACAGTTTTTACTGAACTTTCCACCAACCCATTTGAGCGTGGATAGTGGGGACTTGACATAGTATGGACAAATTCCCACTCATCAGCAAATTGTCTAAATTCAGCACTGGAAAACTGAGGACCATTGTCAGTGAATACTTCCATAGAAACACCATGCCTTGCAAAGATTGACTTCATGCAATTGATTACGGCTTTACTAGTAGTTGTATGTAGTGTCTTCACCTCAGGGTAGTTAGAGTAATAATCAGTCACGACAATGTATGTTTTCCCATTACAATCAAACAAATCTGCGCCAACTTTCTGCTACGGTCTCTCTGGCACTGTGTGAGGACTCAGTGGCTCGACCAGTTGTTTCGGTCTATACGTAAGACATAATTCACATGTAGCTGTAGTCTGTGCTATGTCTTGGTTCATTCTTGGCCAATACATAACTTCACGCGCTCTCCGCTTACATTTTTCTTCTCCCAAGTGGCCCTCATGTATCTTGCACAGCATAGTTTTTCTTAGTCGTGCAGGTAAGACAAACCTTTTGCCTTTGTAAATAATACCATCGACAACTGTAGGGTCACTGCGGTACATCCAATAATCATGGATTGACAGCGGGCACACATGTTTTTCTGCTGGCCAACCTTTCAGAATGATATCTTTCAACACTTTCATTGTGTCATCTGTCTCAGTTTCTTTTCTAATCTGTTCTTGTCTTGCAAGAGACACTGGTGGAGAAGCTATGATCAAATTAACATAGGCTTCTATCTCTTCATCCATCAGACTTTTGGAACCTTCACTTTTGTCCACAGCACGAGAAAGTGTATCCGCAATGTACATGTATTTGCCGGGACAGTACAGCAAGTGTACATCATATTTCTGTAGTCTGATAAGCATTCGTTGAATTCTCATGGGACAGTAATGTAATGATTTAGTCATGATAGCTACCAATGGCTTGTGGTCAGTTTCCACTGTAAATGTTTGACCATACACAAACTGATGAAATCGCTCACATGCATATGTGATCGCTAGAAGTTCTTTTTCTATCTGAGCATACCTTGTTTCAGCACTTGTCAGTGCTCTTGATGCATAGATTACTGGTTGCCATGTATCCTCATGTTCTTGTAACAGCACTGAGCCTAGGCCAAATTGTGAAGCATCTACTGAAATTCTTATTCTTTTCGCAGGATCAAAGAATTTTAGCACTGGTTGCTCTGTAATGATCTGTTTCAAGTTTTGCCAACTTTCTTCTTGTTCATGTGACCACATCCACTCGTTATCTTTGTCCAACAACCATCTAAGAGAGGCTGTTCGTTCAGAGAGTTGAGAAATAAACTTTCCTAAGTAAGTAATCATTCCTAGGAATCTTCTGACGTCGTCTTTGTTGTTAGGACGTTCCATGTTCACTATGGCTGATATTTTCCTTGGGTCTGGTTTTACACCTTGATCCGAGACCACGTCGCCCATAAAGGTAAGTGTATTCACGCCAAATTCACATTTGTCCTTGTTTAGCTTTAGATTCACTTTCTTGACAAGTTCCATTACTTGTCTCAATCTAGAATCATGTTCTTCCTTCGTAGATCCCCAGACAATAATGTCATCCATCATTGTTTCAACACCTGGAATATGTTCAAAAATCGTGTGTATCTTTTTGTGATATACTTCTGGAGCAGACAATATTCCATATGGTAGTCGAAGAAATCTGTATCGACCTTCTGGTGTATTAAATGTACAAAGCTTTGAGCTGGCCTCATCTAGCTTCATTTGCCAGAATCCTGAAGATGCGCCCAATTTACTGAACCATTTTGCTCCCGCAAATTGCGACATGATTTCATCTCTGGTTGGTAGTTTGAAATGTACTCGTTTAATAGCTTTGTTTAAATCTCTGGGGTCTAGGCATATTTGGAGTTGTCCATTTTTCTTTTCAACAATTACTAAGGAGCTTACCCATTCAGTAGGCTCATCAACTTTCTGTATCACACCCAAGGCTGCCATGCGATTTAACTCTTGTTTCAGTTTTTCTCTCAGCGTAAACGGCACTTTTCTACAGGGGTGTATCACTGAAGAAACTTGCGTGTCTACATTTATTTTATGCTCTCCAGGCAAACAACCTAGACCTTCAAACAAGTCTCTGTATTCTGTAAACATCGATTTGCAGTCATCTTCTACTTGTGATGTCACCATAAAAAACTTTCTTTAGCAAGCTTAGTTTCTCACAGGAACTTAATCCTAGAATCGGTTGCACATTTTTATCCACAATCAGTAGAGATGTTTTAAACTGTTGTCCCTTATATTTCAGTGTCACTAAGCATGTACCTTTCACAGGAATTTCCTCCCCATGTACCCTGTAACTTTCACTTTGGCTGGGTGAATTTTACGTTTTACTCTGAAAGTCTTATAGTCTTGAAATTATATTAAATTCACCTGCGCACCAGTATCAAGCTTAAAGGGAATGACAATCTCGTTCACAGTTAAAGGGACAATCCATTCTTTCTTATCTGCACTGCAAAGTTCAATGCAATCCACAAAGAATTCATCTGTTTGTTTAACAGCATGCACTTTGGTTGTTTTACTTTTAATTTTACAGCATTTGGCAAAGTGATTAGGTCTACCACATTTCATGCAGGTTTTACCATAAGCAGGGCACATTTTAGGATTGTGAGCATTTCCACATCTACTACACATTTCCTTATTAGACTGTGGCTTAGATCGCTTCATTCTTGAGAATGGAGGTTTGCATGGCTCTGTTTTCTGCACTACATGCACATCAGCTTCCTTGTGTAACTTTTTGGCTTGAAATCTAGTTATTTCTGCAGATCTACACATAGTCACTGCCTTTTCTAGTGTTAGGTCTTGCTCTCTCAGCAATCTCTCTCTGAGTCCATTATCATGTATTCCACAGACAATACGATCTCTAATCAGTGAATCCTTTAAATCACCAAACTCACAGGTTTTACTGAGTGATTGCAGCTCTGTAACATACTGATCAAATCCATCTACAGACTTCTGATCACATGTGAAAAACTTATATCTTTCATATGTCACATTTTTCCTTGGCACAAAGTAATCTTCAAGCTTTTGCATTATAGAAGATAGCACCATATTCTGCCCCTCATCAAACTGAAAACTATTATAAATGTCCTGCACATCCTCTCCTATCACATGGAGGAAAATGGATGCCTTAGTTTTGTCAGCCTCTGTATCAGCTCCACATGCAGCAAGATATATATTAAACCTTTGCTTAAATCTTTTCCAGTTTTCAGACAAGTTACCAGACATCAGCATGCCGGTTGGAGGAGCTAGTTTATCCATGGTTACTCACTGTTTGAAGATAGGAGCACACGGCAGGTTTTGCAGACACAGAGTATCCCAGCCACAGACTGCTGCAAGATTCTTTCACACTCTGAGAGCACTAGCAGTCCAAGTTAAACTTCTTCTGACACCATGTTTTGTTCATACGTTTGTAAATCCAGTCATCAGGAAACAGAGACATGTGATTCACTGCTGTGCTGTTTATTCCCTCCAACTCCAGGCACACTGCACACTGGACCACCCACTTCCCAGCATCCCCCTGGTCCCAGGGACCATCACTGAAGATTCAGGCTTACACAGATCAGTAAGGGAGTGTCTACAAATATTAAGCATTCTAATACACTAACATCACAGGTGTCTGGTCGGCTCTCTGGCTATCTGGTAGTAAAGGCTTACACTAAGTCCAGGTGCCAGTTCCAGTCCTGTCTCAGGGTGTAGGTTCCAAGCCTGTGGGTCTGCAGTCCAGCGCACAGACGTGAGTTCCTCATACCTGTCCCTAGCGCAGAATCCTGAGTTCCAGTTCCAGTGGTAACTTATCCAGTCCTGCGCTTCTTACGGTGCAGTGTCCCTAAATTCCAAGTAGAGGGTGCCAGCTCCGTGCACCTGGGTTCAAAAGATCCTTGGTGCCACATTTTCTGTCATATTTTACTCCTAGGTCTACTGTACATTGATTCTGGGGAAGCCATAAAAACAGGACTGACTAGAAGTGTTACCCCATCTGTTGCTATGGCAATATCTTAAAGTCAGATAGCCCTTATCATTGTACCAGTCATTTGTAAGTTCACCTACAATGCCAACCACAGCAGAAGGATGTTGATGAACTGGTTAAAAACTACAACCCCCACAATATTAGTTGTAGGAATAATTGATCAGAAACTGGGCTAAGACCTGAGGGACAACATTTGTTGAGAAAGCTTCCAGAACAATGTGCTGCTTATAAGTCTCCAGTTAATGGGGGTAAATTCAGAATGGATGTGGCTTTGGAATGATAGTTTGTGTTTTTGTTTGTCAGACACGTATTTGCCACTTGAGCTTCAACCAATCAACAGTTGACCTTGATAAACTGTATTAAGCACAACAGTGTCATCCCTCTTTTTCATTTTGGAAATCAAGAAGTATCCAGCACCTGAGATGGTGTAGCTAATATAACCCCTCATCCATCTGACATAAATCTTTTTCATGTAGGAACAGCACAAGTACGTCCTGGGCCTGCTTGGACTTCCGGTCTATTGGTGACTGCTGGAGATTCTTCCATACCTCCCAACATGACCCTCTCCAGGAGGGACAGAATACTCTGCTCCTGAACTTCCCTCTTAATTTTTGATTGCCTTCATCTGTGCTAAAACACCTTTCGTATCCATTAACCTGTTCAAAACATGTGCTGGCAATCATAAATTAAGAAGGAGGTCCAGAAGCAGAGCATTGTGTCCCTCCTGGAGAGGGTAATGTTGGGAGGTATGTTCTTCTAGGAACAACATGTATTGATGCATGAGAGTCTCAATGCTGATATTGTCTCGGGATGTGACTAAAACGCTCTTGTTGCATGACATGTCAATTTGTCATGTTGTTACAGTATGTAGTGATTACAAGAGAAGACGACACACACTTTTCACATATTGCTGCTTTAAGGTGTAGCGTCCAAGGATTGGTTTATTTTTATTGTCTTCTGCAATAGACACCTAGTGCCAAGGCCTAACGATGTCCCTGCTTTACGAGATACAATATGAATCCCCCCTAAACTTTATATTATATTAATCAGGACAAATTACTTCACATACCCAACCATCCAAAACTTGACATTGATCAACTTTTGGAGTGCCCATTTTTGACAAAGGCCTGAAATGCTGGATAAGGCAGTTGAGCAAATGTATTTATTTAAATGCATTAAACAAAGATAACAAGATCTTAGTACATTGGTAGAGTTTTAGACGCATATCATCCCTTTTCATGAGGTAATATTTTGTTGCACTATTTATGAAGAGAATGATTCCGAAATTTGTGATGCATGTTCTATGTTCAAGTATACTGGATTTTCAGCAATCTTATGCAGTCCTAGATGTTTACTTTCTAAATAGTGCTTTTACAAACCGTCAATTTTGTTTTACAGTGCCATTTATTTATCTTTTTAAAGGCAATGCATGCACTTTAATTCATGGGGTAAAACTGCAAAACAAAACGCTGTAATATTTTGCTTTTGTCTGTCGCCTGCCCTGACCTCAGACTTTTGCTCTTGCCATCTGCCTGCTCCTGATGTCAGTATTTGGACATTGCCCTGCACCACTGACAACTTTGGTACCTTATCGATTAGAATCCAGCTCCTTGGGATTTACCACCAATACCACATGCACTAACTTACTATCTGTCTGCTTCTCTATGTACCATTGTCCCAGCAATAATAAGTCTGCACTACCTTGAGCTTAAAACACTTGAGGCATCCAAGTACCTGTGAGCATACAGCGCTCTAAAAGAAAAGCGGCTTTTATAGGTGAAGATCTCATGAAGCTATTCTGAGCTACTCCTTATGTCAATGGTTAAATGTACTAGCTTGCATTACAGATGTTTTGAAAAGGGCCTTGGCTTGTTCCCCTAGTCATTCTCCACCATTCATGTCTTGTTTTTTGGCAGTTATTACTATTCTTGAATGTATTTAATTATTTTAATTATAACAAAAAATGCCTAGAAAACTTTAATTTAAAATCACAAAACTACTGCTGGGATTAGCAAAGAACAAAGTCCTAAAGACACACCCACATGCTGACAATGTTGTATTGAAACCATATGCTGCAATTTAATACTTAGGACTGAAGGCACCAATGTACCAAAATACAGCGGGTACAAAAAATCCTTATTGATTGCTCATCATTTCCTGCTGCTTTGCTCAGACTAGACTAATAAAAGCAATATCTGATGGGCTACTACGTTTATTTTTCAATCTTTCCATGCACGTTTGATCATTGAACAGAAAAGCATACAGTATTCTGCAACAGGTTAATGGATTTAGATTTACAGCACAACAAAAGCACATGGGCTAACTTCCACTGACACCTGCAAAAAATGAGTAGACCAACACTGTATTCCAAAGGAAGTAAATGAAACGTCCAGCAGCTCATAACTTAAATTATCAGTGGCTAAACTGAAAAATTACTATTATCAGCTGTGGAAATTTAAGGTTAATGTGCTGCTATCCCATAGATGACTTGTTGGAGTATATTAATACAGACCATAGTTTAATAACCACACATGGAACAAGAAAGACTGGTTATTATGACTATACTAGTACAGTGGTAATGACACCATTACAGGTTTGCCATTTCTCCATGGTATGTAAATTATAATGATGCACTTCAACGATGGACCTTGTTTGATGCTGATACAGTTAAAGTCAGAATTTTTTTGTTCAAATTTATACTATGTAGAAACAGGATTTTTTCTTTAAGGTTCATTATTATTATTATTTTTATTATTATTATTATCCTTTATCTATATGGCGCCACAAGGGATCTGCAGCGCCCATTACACAATACATAATAAAATGAGCAAACAAGAAAATCGCACTTACAGTACAGGACAAAATAGGACAGTTATAGAAAACCCGGGGTTAGGTGCCATCAAAGGGAGTATGGAGTATAAGATAGTGTAAGTAAGAAAAGGAAAAGCACATGAGGAAAGAAGTTCCTGCTCTTGCAAGCTTACAATCTAAAAGGTGAGGGGCTAACAGACCAGAGTGACACAGACAGGGTAGACAGTGAGCATAGACAAGAGGGTTAGGAGGAGAGTTGACTGGGTTTGGTGAAGAAGTGGGTCTTGAGAGCCCGTTTGAAGTTTTGTAGAGAGGTGGAGAATCGGATGGGGAGAGGTAGAGCATTCCAAAGATAGGGAGCAGCACGTGCAAAATCTTGTAGGTAGGAGTGGGAGGAGGTAATTAGTTGTCAGGAGAGACAGCGTGCATTAGCAGAGCGAAGAGGATGGGTGGGAATGTAAAGAGAGATAAGGTCAGAGATGTAAGAGGGAGAAGAGTGGGTGAGGGCTTTGTAGGTGAGTGTGAGAAGCTTGAATTGGATTCTGAATAGGAAGGGTAGCCAGTGAAGGTCCTGCAAGAGAGGGGATGTGGATGTAGTAGTTTGGTGAGGAAGATGAGACGGGCAGCAGCATTGAGGATGGATTGAAGTGGAGAGAGGCATTTTTGAGGGAGGCCACATAGGAGGAGATTGCAGTAGTCTAATCTGGAGATGACCAGTGAGTGAATGAGGGTCTTAGTAGCATCCTGGGTGAGAAAGGGTCTGATCCTGGAGATGTTATTGAGGTGGAAATGGCAGGTTTTTGAGAGGTACTGAATGTGTGGTTTGAAGGAGATATCCTCAGATATTGAATCAGAGTTGCTCAGCTTCAATTCCCATGAGTTTGGCAGGTGCATAATATACAAAGTTGCAAATGTAATTAAATGGTATGGTATTATCTATGTGTTCCCAGAGACATTACAATAGTTTAGAAAATTAGTAATTATTGCTTGGTAATAATAATAATACTTCCCCCTGCTGCTAATACAAAATAGATCCACAAATGCTTTAGTCAATTTATTGCTCAGTGTTATTCCTTATTTCCTTAATCCTGTGGTTTGTAAAGCACAGCTTCCGGCTCTCTGTTTTGCCTTCCCCCCAGCCTGAAGTGCCTGTTCCAAAAGAAAGATGGAGGGGTGCTGTGAGTCCATGCCCCCCTGACTTGCGGCACACCCCCGTCAGCAGAGACCACGCCCCTTTTCACATGCCGGGGGTCAAAAAGTGGTCCCAGTTCGTCCCTGGTTGCAGGATAGAAAACTGAGAGCTGTAGTAAATGGAGTTCAGTCTGAGGAGGGAAAGGTTACCAGTGGAGTACTCCAGGGATATGTACTTGGACCAGTGCTCTTTAATATCTTTGTTGGTGACATTGAAAATGGTGCTGAAGAAAAGTATGTCTTTTTACAGATGACATAAAGATATGCAACAGGGTAAACTCACAAGGAGGGGTAAAACATATGATTCAGGACCTAGGTAAAGTTGAGGAATGGTCAAGAATGTGGCAACTACAGTTTAATGCAAATTCATGCACTTGGTTCTCAAAAGTCCAAAGGCTAAATATAGTATCAAGGTTACTATAACGGAAACTACTGAGGAGGAAAGGGATTTAGGAGTCACTGTTTCAGGTGACTTAAAGAAAGGAAACCAGTGTGACAAGGCAATGGGCAGCCCCGTCATCAGGTGGGTGCTGTGGGCACAGATGTCCCGTGCCTGGCTAGATAGGAGAGGGCCCGGGCCGTTCATGCCGCCACATGCCCACCTGCCCGCCGCCATTGGTACCCCATCGTCCGCCACCGCTGTCCGCCCGCAGCTCCCTAATGAAAATGTCCCTCTCAAAATGGCCGCTGCCTCAGAGGAGACAGTTATTAAAGATACTAGAGGGGGCTCTAGTATCTTTAATAACTGTCGCCTCTGAGACAGTGGACATTTTGGGAGGGACATTTTCAATAGTTTTAACTATTGAAAGGAAGCAGACAGGCGCGAACAGCAGCAGCCAGAGGAAGGGAGAACGCGACTCCTGGCAATGAACAAAACCCCTTGACAATGAGAAGAACTCCTGACAAGGAGCAAAACCCCTTGACAATGATCAGAACCCCTTGACAACAAGCAGAACCCCCTGAGGATGAGCAGGAACTGCATAATTATTGTGTGGGCATATTATGGTGACAAGGGCATTACTGTGTGGGGCATACTATGTTGTCAGGGGCATTACTGTGTGGGTCATAACATGGTGACGGGCATAGCTGTGGGGGCATAATATGGTGTCATGGGCATTACTGTGGGGAGTTACTGTAATATGGTGTAAGGAGCATTATATGGTGTTGCTACATATGTGCATAGGATTTATATATATATATATATATATATACATATATATATATATATATATATATATATATATACTTGCAAGGCAGTCGGCACTCCCAGGCTCTTGAAACAACTTGCTCCATGCCAGTTCAAAAATTCATCATGTAAGTACTGAAAAAGAACGGCACTGGAGACGGTCTCCAGTGCCGTTCTTTTTCTGGACTTTTATATATATATATATATATATATAATTTTATTTTATTATTATTATTTATTTATTTTTTTGGGGGGGCTGCCTATTTTGTCACAATTTCTGATGGCAGCCCTGGCAATGGGAAATGCATGTCAGAAGCTTGGTTGCATAGGGAGAGGAATCAGCTGCAGAAAGAAGTAATAATGCCACTGTATAGGTCATTGGTACGGCCTCATCTAGAATACTGTTGTCAGTTCTGGAGGCCATATCTCCAGAAGGATATAAATACATTAGAGACTGTACAAAGAAGGGCAACTAAAATGGTGCATGGCCTACTTCGCAAAACATACCCAGAAAGACTAATCAATCTTAATATGTATAGTTTAGAGAAGAGAAGGGAAAGGGGGTACATGATAGGAACTTTCAAATATATCAAGGGTTTTAACAAGGTCCAGAAGGGAAACATTCTTCATAGGAGGAGAAATATTAGAACACGAGGAGAGGCACTGAAACTGGAGGGAGGTAGTTTCAGGGGAAACTTGAGGAAAAATAATTTCACAGAAAGGGTAGTGGACAAGTGGAATAGCCTCCCATCAGAGGTAGTAAAGGGGGATACAGTAGAGCAAACATGCTTGGGATATGCACAAGAATATTCTTACAAAGAACTAAGGATCAAATAGGGTTGAGGTTACTGTTTTGTTCATATGTTTGTAAATCCAGTCATCAGGACACAGAGACATGTGAGTTCACTGCTGTGCTGTTTTATTCCATCACCAACTCCAGACACACTGCACACTGGACCACCCACTTCCCAGCATCCCCCTGGTCCCAGGGACCATCACTGAAGATTCAGGCTTACAAATATTAGTAAGGCAGTGTCTACAAATATTAAGCATTCTAATACACTAACATCACATCCACTTTTCTTTAAAGATAAGCCCTGTACGCTTCAATGCAACAATTAACAACGTCATATTAAGAACATCATCTAACACATTTCAATGAGTCTCTCAGGTCTGCGTATTTCCCTTTTGGGTCTTTCATACACAGTCTGTGTTTCATCGACCATGTTGGACCTTTCTAGAATCGTGGTTTGTTCACCATTAGCAGGATCATCATACATGTCAGATGAAGGGTATTCTTCAGTCATGTTGTCTTCATTATGGTTAGGTTGAGATCTTAAATCCACCCGATTTCTTCTTACTTCCGTTCCACGCTCTGTACGTATAGTTTAAGATCTTGGTGCTACTTGTGCTTGCACAATACCTTTCTGCACCCAAATACCTTTCTCGTGATCTCTGAGACGGACTTGGTCACCCGATTTTAGATCAGATAATCTTTTTGCTCGCCTTTCGTGGAACAGTTTCTGTTTCGCCTGTTGACGTTCCTTACTCAGTCTGACCAACGCTGAGTTATGTGTATTAAGCAGTTCATCATGTATCGGGAGATTTGCTCTAATCCTCCTTCCCATCAGCATTTGTGCAGGAGAAAGTCCATTCTGTAAAGGTGTACTGAGGTAGATTAAAAGACTTTTGTAGAAATCTTCTTTACCTTATTGAGCTTTTTTCATGAGACTCTACAGTTTTTACTGAACTTTCCACCAACCCATTTGAGCGTGGATAGTGGGGACTTGACGTAGTATGGACAAATTCCCACTCATCAGCAAATTGTCTAAATTCAGCACTGGAAAACTGAGGACCATTGTCAGTGAACACTTCCATAGGAACACCATGCCTTGCAAAGATTGACTTCATGCAATTGATTACGGCTTTACTAGTAGTTGTATGTAGTGTCTTCACCTCAGGGTAGTTAACGTAATAATCAGTCGCGACAATGCACGTTTTCCCATTACAATCAAACAAATCTGCGCCAACTTTCTGGTACGGTCTCTCTGGCACTGCGTGAGGACTCAGTGGCTCGACTTGTTGTTTCGGTCTATACGTAAGACATAATTCACATGTAGCTGTAGTCTGTGCTATGTCTTGGTTCATTCTTGGCCAATACATAACTTCACGCGCTCTCCGCTTACATTTTTCTTCTCCTAAGTGGCCTTCATGTATCTTGCACAGCATAGTTTTTCTTAGTCGTGCAGGTATGACAAACCTATTGCCTTTGTAAATAATACCATCGGCAACTGTAAGGTCACTGCGGTACATCCAATAATCATGGATAGACAGCGGGCACACATGTTTTTTTGCTGGCCAACCTTTCAGAATGATATCTTTCAACACTTTCATTGTGTCATCTGTCTCAGTTTCTTTCCTAATCTGTTCTTGTCTTGCAAGAGACACTGGTAGAGAAGCTATGATCAAATTAACATAGGCTTAACATTATTATTATTATTATTATTATTATTAACATCTCTTCATCCATCAGACTTTTGGAACCTTCACTTTTGTCCACAGCACGAGAAAGTGTATCCGCAATGTACATGTATTTGCCGGGACAGTACAGCAAGTGTACATCATATTTCTGTAGTCTGATAAGCATTCGTTGAATTCTCATGGGACAGTCATGTAATGATTTAGTCATGATAGCTACCAATGGCTTGTGGTCAGTTTCCACTGTAAATTTTTGACCATACACAAACTGATTAAATCGCTCACATGTATATGTGATCGCTAGAAGTTCTTTTTCTATTTGAGCATTCCTTGTTTCAGCACTTGTAAGTGCTTTTGATGCATAGATTACTGGTTGCCATGTATCCTCATGTTCTTGTAACAGCACTGAGCCTAGGCAAAATTGCGAAGCATCTGCTGAAATTCTTATTCTTTTCGCAGAATCAAAGAATTTTAGCACTGGTTGCTCTGTAATGATCTGTTTCAAGTTTTGCCAACTTTCTTCTTATTCATGTGACCACATCCACTCGTTATCTTTGTCCAACAACCATCTAAGAGAGGCTGTTCGTTCAGAGAGTTGAGAAATAAACATTCCTAAGTAAGTAATCATTCCTAGGAATCTTCTTACATCGTCTTTGTTGTTAGGACGTTCCATGTTCACTATGGCTGATATTTTCCCTGGGTCTGGTTTTACACCTCGATCCGAGACCACGTCGCCCATAAAGGTAAGTGTATTCACGCCAAATTCACATTTGTCCTTGTTTAGCTTTAGATTCACTTTCTTGACATGTTCCATTACTTGTCTCAATCTAGAATCATGTTCTTCCTTTGTAGATCCCCAGACAATAATGTCATCCATCATTGTTTCAACACCTGGAATATGTTCAAAAATCATGTGTATCTTTTTGTGATATACTTCTGGAGCAAACAATATTCCATATGGTAGTCGAAGAAATCTGTATCAACCTTCTGGTGTATTAAATGTACAAAGCTTTGAGCTGGCCTCATCTAGCTTCATTTGCCAGAATCCTGAAGCTGCGTCCAATTTACTGAACCATTCTGCTCCCGCAAATTGCAACATGATTTCATCTCTGGTTGGTAGTTTGAAATGTTCTCGTTTAATAGCTTTGTTTAAATCTCTGGGGTCTAGACATATTCGGAGTTGTCCATTTTTCTTTTCAACAATTACTAAGGAGCTTACCCATTCAGTATGCTCATCAACTTTCTGTATCACACCCAAGGCTGCCATGCGATTTAACTCTTGTTTCAGTTTTTCTCTCAGCGTAAACGGCACTTTTCTACAGGGGTGTATCACTGAAGAAACTTGCGTGTCTATATTTATTTTATGCTCTCCAGGCAAACAACCTATACCTTCAAACAAGTCTCTGTATTCTGTAAACATCGATTTGCAGTCATCTTCTACTTGTGATGTCACCATAAAAAACTTTCTTTAGCAAGCTTAGTTTCTCACAGGAACTTAATCCTAGAATTGGTTGCACATTTTTATTCACAATCAGTAGAGATGTTTTAAACTGTTGTCCCTTATATTTCAGTGTCACTAAGCATGTACCTTTCACATGAATTTCCTCCCCAGTGTACCCTGTAACTTTTACTTTGGCTGGATGAATTTTAGGTTTTACTCTAAAAGTCTTATAGTCTTGAAATGATATTAAATTCACCTGCGCGCCAGTATCAAGCTTAAAGGGAATTACAATC